>NC_136068.1:1841848216-1842102853 GCF_964261635.1 Lissotriton helveticus | reverse complement strand
ATCGCCATGGCGGTTCTAAGAATATGTATCGCTTCTGCCTGGCTAGATCCTAACCCACCATCATTTCAACAATGGTTTTCTAGATTGCTAGCTATATTTAACTTGGAAATGGCTATATATAAAAGAACAGGCAGAAGAAAGAGGTCCAGGGGATTGAAAATTTGGAATCCTTTGATTGAGTGGTCCCAATCTCAAAGTAATTCTTTGTAACATAAACCATATTCTGCGGGATTAAAATACCACAAAAACTTAAATGGTTAAAGTTGCATATTATTTGAAATCTATAATTATCCAGATTTTATGTTTATCTCCTCAATAAGAAGGGAAATGTTTTTGGTTGTTTGAATAATCTACTTAGCCATTATTGTACAATGTACGAATTCTCTAATTTCTCTGTGTTTATATGTGAAATATTCTCTGTTGAACCTGTATGACCTGGGGGGTGGGGGGGTCATATACTCTGGGAAAAACTCAATAAAGATATTAAAAAAAAACAAAAAATTCCCATTTGTGTTATACATGTAACGGGGACACATATGGCAAAAGGTATGTCCTGTGCCACAAGTACACACAGTCTCTTAGTCACGGGTAGACATATATCCCACTCGGTTGTACGGCTTTACGACGCGTGCTTTTACACCGCGTGCCGTTACAACGCGTTTTTTTCAACGCAAGTCGTTACCACGACTTGCGTTGGAGGGGGTGCGGACTTAGGAATTTTTTAATTTACTATTCCAACACCAGCCTATGTACAGTAGGGAAGGTGTTGGATAGTAAATTAAAAAATTCCTTGTCCTGCAGCGCTCTCCAGCGCAAGTCGTGGTAACGACTTGCGTTGAAAAAAACGCGTTGTAATGGCACGCGGTGTAACAGCCGCGTCATAAAGGCTGTTCCCCATCCCACTCTTATGTACAGATGTTCATGCATCCTCAAGGACCACATTCTAACTGGCAGCCCTGTCATGGTGCCACTAGCCAAAGTTTTTTGACAAACCATAGCATCTGGCACTATGAACATTCAGCCTAAAGTAAATTAGGCCAGGCATAGGGGCGTATGGTAACATTGCACAAGTGGCTTAACCTTCAGTAGCTCACAATCATTTTCACTGATCAGAAGTAGCTCTCACTACAGAAATGTTGGAAACCCCTGGTTTGGAGAAATGCATCACAGCAAGGCAACGTGCTGTGCTGCGTCAAATGGAGCAAGCAGGAATGTGCCATATTTACAAACATCTGTCGCATTCTTGCTCTCTCTCTGTGCTGACTTACTGAGTGTGGCCTAGTGCCTGCGCAGGCACCCTTGCGCCATGGTGCAGGGGTGACTGCATTACAGGCGGGATTGTTTTTTTGCAGGAAGGATATGTTCTTGCACAAAATAATCCTCTGAGCCATTTTCCTCTTTCTATGTGAACTTTCGAATGAAGCACATGTGTAAAGAGGAATTAACGAGGAGAAATAAAGACATTACGCTCATTACGACTCCCACTGGGAAGGTGTCGCAGTTTGACTCATTCCAAGGTTTACTATTATCAGTAAATCTGTAAATAACTCAAAAAATATGAGTGGATGCGTGGGAACACCCCCGCTCCATCCATGGAACACACATCCCCAGGGCAATGTAATGCCAGGCAATGAGTTGCGCTGCCTTGCATTACTCCAGATTTACTATGCCACCCAGAGCCATGAAAGGTGGCTCTTTCACGCAAAGGCAATGCCATCCATTGATATATCGGGCCCTGGCTTTCCAGTTTCCATTGCTCATAGTACGGACCGAAGAGAACACTTTACCCATGTTACAAATTTGCAAAGCCCTTCCACTCTAGGAGGGATCTGCATTCCACTGAGACACACACACTGTTGTTTTCACCTAGAATATTATATGAGGAATTTTTCTGTTTCTGATTATTGTGTTGCATTGTCTTTGTTCATTGATTTCTGTCCTGCCCACTGCTGGTATCCTGTTAGCTGCCCCCTCTTTTCAACTTACAGTTGTCAGTCAGCCATACCTTCATCTCTGGCACCCAATCATCTGGTTGCAGTCTGTGTCTGGGCCCCATGCTGCTTTAGCATCACAAGCAACATTTTCCCACTAATGTTTGCCACAAATCATCAGAACTCCAAGGGTCAGACGGAGCTCTTTGAGCTCCACTGCGACCGTTTACATTGTTCTTGTGCGATTACCTGTTCTCACCTCCCTTCCTTTTGGTACAGAGTGTAAATATGTTTGTTTATTTTGAAAGTGATATATTAAAAAAAATTGTATTTGATTTGGTGCCTTAGGAAATGTATTATGGACTGAATACTGTGGTTGTGTGCTGGGAGCATAATATTCTTATTTTGAAAATGGTAATACTTTTAAAAGGTTTTACAAACGATCATGTGTTTTTAAGGACTTTTAATTGTGAATATTTATTGTGCACTGTATGTTTTATGGCGAGAAACATCGAAGTAGACTATATATGATATATCCACCAAACATTGTCGGATGTGGGACATCCCATTTGCCTGTGTCACATTTTCACCAACTCATTAACAAATCAGGGACTTCGAGGTTTCTGACGGTGCAGCCTCAGCTGACTCTGTTGAAGGAAACCATTCACTGGTGTCCCAGTGGTACAAGGAAACTGGATTAAGAGACTTCAGAGACTGGCTGTCAGGATACCTACATAGACTACCCACTCCCTGTACTACTGTCCTCACATTTCAGTAATGTGTGAAGTCAGAGACAGTGAGAAAGAAAGCAAAACAATTCCTTCTATCTGGTTGAGAAGTGGATATTGTCTTCTTCAGTGGTGCAGCCAACCGCAGGTAGGAATACTCAGACCCCCTCAGAAAGACTATAAGGTAGAAATGCAGGGACCACAGAACAGCTGTGGTTTCACACGTTATAGTCTACAGATTAAAAAGCAATTTAATTTACTAGTTTACACAGTGGAAATATTGATGAGGAGCCTATAGGGAAGACATCAGTACTTAGCCCAGGGGTTGAGATCTTCCACCAGAGGAGATGCAAAGTATTTGGCCTCTACATCCAAGAGAACGCTGAGGCTGTAGCTTTCAAGGGCTGCCACAGGGCCTTTTTTGGGTCGAGTCTAGCAGTAGAGCGCATGCGCTGCTCGCTCTGCAAGACTGCTGTAGTAGAGTATGGGAGAGAAGTCGCACCCACTCTCCTCCCATATTTTCCATTGGCTTGTGTCATTGTTTTCCGTAAATGCTGCCTTCAGATTCGTTAATACGCTTGTTAGTCCCTCCTTAGTACGGCCTTGTCTTCATTTGTACCCTCCCATGGAGACTGGCCCTTTTACTTCAGTTGTTACACAGGACCTGTTATTTAGTCTGTAAGCACTATTTACTTTATTGAGTTTCTCTTACTGCAGGATGGACATGAGCTGCTTCAGCTGAAACCGCTTGTGTTTTTTTAAGCAGCACGGCCACCCCCTTAACACAGGTGCCTGCTTTCAGTCACTTTAACCCAGCATTATATTTTGTCTGTTTCAACCCCGCAGTTAAATTGGATTTAGAGATGATTAGCAAATTAAGTCATGTGACCACCACCAATACCACCACCACCTCCAATACCTCCAGCAACACCATCAATACCACCACCACCACCAATACCACTGCCACCACCAATACCACCACCACTATCAATACTGCCACCAATACCACCACCACCACCATCAATACCACCACCTCCACCACCACCAATACCACCACCAATACCATCACCACACCCACCCATACCACCACTAATACCACCACCAATACCACCACAACCACCACCAATACCAACCCCAATACCACCACCCCCAATACCACCACCACCAATACCACCGCCAATACCACCAATACCACCACCACCCCCACCAATACCACCGCCACCACCAATACTACCACCACCAATATCACCACCACCAATATCACCACCACCAATACCACCACCACTACCACCACCACGAATATCACCACCAATACCACCATCACCAACAATACCACCACCATCAATACCACCACCAATACCACCACTAATACCACCACCAATCCCACCAATGCCACCAATACCACCACCAATACCACCACCTCCACCAATACCACCACCTCCACCAATACCACCACAACCAATACCACCACCAACGCCAATACCACCAGCACCAATACCACCACCATCAATACCAATCAATCAATCAGGGAATTGTAAGTGCGCTACTCACCCATGAGGATCTCAAGGCACTGGGGGGGGGTCCGCAGATCTATTGAGCCGAAGAGCCAGGTCTTGAGGGTCTTCCTGAAGGTGTTCAGGGAGGGGGCGCATGTGATGTCTGCCTATAGCTCGTTCCAGGTCTTGGCTGTAATGTGAGAGAAGGATCTTCCACCTGCTCTGGCTCTGTGGATGCGTGGGGTTTCAGCCACTGCGAGGTTGGAAGATCAGAGGTTTCTTTGATAACGTGGAATTTGATTCTGTCGTTGAGGTATTTGGGTCCATTGTTGTGTAGGCATTTGTAGGCATGAGTGAGGATTTTGAAAGTGATTCTTTTCTCCACGGGGAGCCAGTGGAGACTTCATAGGTGTTGTCTGATGTGTTTGTGTCGGGGATGAAGAGTACGAGTCTCGCAGCGGTGTTCTGTATTGTCTTGCCTAGTAGGGACTTGTTGATGCCAGTGTAGTGAGTGTTTCCATAGTCCAGTCTGCTGGTGATGAGTGCAAGGGTGACTGTCTTCCTTGACTCAGGGGGGATCCACTTGAACGTCTTGCGAAGGATGCAGAGGGTGTTGAAGCAGCTGGAGGTGACGGCTTGGACCTGTCGGTTCATGGTGAGTGAGTCAAGTACGATGCCGACGTTCTTGGTGTGGTCTGAGGGGGTAGGTGGGCTTCCGAGGGTGGTTAGCCACCAGGTGCTGTCTCATGCAGGAGGGGTGGTACGGAGGACGAGGACTTCTGTCTTCTCTGCGTTGAGCTTCAGGCAGCTGTTGGTCATCCAGACAACGACGTCTTGCATTCCTTTCTGGAAGTTGAGTTTGGCAGGGGTGGTGTATTTGGTGAGAGAGAGGATGAGCTTGGTGTCATCAGCGTAAGATACGATGTTGAGGCCGTCTTGTCGGACGATGGCTGCAAGGGGGCCATGTAGATGTTGAAGAGGGTGGGGCTCATTGATGAACCCTATGGAGAAGTGTGGCTCAATGGTTAGAGCGGCAGACCCTGATGCAGAGGTCTTGCCCGGGACCAGGGTTCAATTCCCCGCCTCGGCTGGTCTTGGGCTCAAAATTCCACGGACCTGATAATTCTCGCATCGTGCCTATTCCAATCATGGAGTCCCACTCTGCAACTCTGGGCAATAGCTTGCTTAATCTCCACAACGGCCCCCACAACGCTAAGGATGCCTGGTCTCCACCTTGGGGGTGCCCAGGAGTGGATGCCTCACAGGGAAAGCCAGGATGGGTTCCACAGCGGTATTCGTACAAGCGCCTTGAGACCCTTGCGGGTGAGTAGTGCGCTATACAAGTATCAATTTACATTTACCCTATGGGACTCCGTAGGACATTTTCGTGGAGTCGGAGAGGAAGGGTGGGAGTCTGATCCTTTGGCTTCTTCCGGTGAGGATTGATCAGATCCAGTCCAGGGCTGTTCCTCGTATGCCTGCATTGTGTAGTCTGGTGACTAGTGTGCGGTAGGAGATGGTGTCGAAGGCTGCTGACAGGTTCAGCTGTGGGCTTCTTGAGCAGGGGTCTGACTTCTGTGCGCTTAAGGTGCCTGTTTTGAAGGTGGTGTTCATGGTGCGTTGTAGTTCGGGTGCGATGGCAACCGCTGGTCTGTGGTAGATGTGAGGGGGGCAGGGGTCGGTGGGGCCCCCGAGTGGATGCTTTTCATGGTCGAGGCGGTGTCTTCGGCCGTGATCGGTGTCCAGTTGGAGATGGTGGGTGGCAGGTGTTTCTGGGGGGCGGGGCCATCTGTGGCGCATGGTGGATGGTTGATGAAGTTGTCCTAGAGGTTTTTGATCTTGAGGTAGAAATAGGTTTCAAGCTTGTCGCAGAGGTCTTGCGATGGGGTGATGTCTGTGGTTTCGCTGTGTGGTACCACCAATACCAAAAACACCAATACCACCCCCAATACCATCATAACCACCAATGCCAATACATCCATCAATACCACCCACACCACCAATATCACCAATATCACCACCCCCAATACCATCACCACCAATACCACCACCACTACCAAACCACCACCACTACCAATACCACCGCCACCAACAATACCACCACCACCATTAATACCATCACCATCACCTCCACCACCACCAATACCTACATCACCACCAATACCACCACCACCAAAACCACCACCACCTAAACCAACACCACCAATACCACCAACACCACCACCAATAACAGCACCACCAATACCACCACCACCAATATCACTACCACCAATACCTCCACCACTAATACAACCACCTATACCACCACCAATACCACCACCAATACCACCACTAATACCACCACCAATACCACCATCGCCACCAATTCCACCACAAATACCACCACCTCCACCAATACCACCACCACCAATACCACCACGAATACCACCACCACCAATACCAATACCACCACCACCAGTACCAATACCACCACCAATACCACCACCACCAATACCAGTACCACCACCAATAACAATACCACCACCACCACCAATACACCACCATCAATACCACCACCACCAATACCAGTACTGACATGACCAATATCACCAACAATACCACCACCATCAACACAATACAAATACCACCACCACTAAACCACCATTACCACCAATACCACCACTATCAATACCATCAATGCCACCACCACCAGCACCACCAATATTACCAACACCACCAATACCACCACCACCAATACCACAACCAATATCACCACCACCAATACCACCACCACCACCAATGCCACCCCCTCCACCAATACCACCACCACCAATACCACCACCACCAAAACCACCACTCTAATACCAATACCAATATCGTTGATCCAGCGAAAGGCCAGGATAAACTTTTCACACAACAACGTATCATTTACAATGGGCCCATATACACATTCAGGTTTCCTGACTGGTTCGCTGGGGGTCAAGTTTTGTTTTCTTTAGATCTGAATTAGTCAATGCCTAACTAATCTTCACAGATCAACCCTCTTCCTTTGGTCAATGGACCATTAGTTGAGTAGTTGATGGTGATATTAACAAATTCATTAATCTATCTTATAACTTTGCAGAAAAATGATCACAGACTCCAAGTAAGATTCAATAGATTTTATCCAATAATTCAATCAAAAAGAACGCTCATTTGTACAGATTCACAGTGCAAACTCCATCAACTTTCATGGGAGAGAAAATTAATTTGACAAATAACATTCAAATACACAAATACATTCAACAATCCCAATGCATTAGGAGTGATAGAAGAAGAGACAAAAGACACAATAACCCATATTTTAAAAAATCTGCAAAAATTTAAGATACAGAATAATTACCTAAGTAAGAAACAGGAAACTTAACCCCTGGCCAAAAGGATTGGTGGAGGTTGCCTGATTTAAGAGTCAGGAGACAAAGGCTATAGGACAGGTGCAGGATCGGATTATACTTACTACACTTCTCTAATACCCGGCACACCGGAGCTCATCCCTCTCTTACACTCTCTCCCTCCCTGATATTCTTCCGCATTCTTCAATCATTTTAGGCTGTCGTAAGCATTGAATCTTCTCAGTCTGTTCTTCCCAGTAGCAGTGCTCGCCAACTCCTCACTCAGCATCAACGTCTCTTCGTAGCAGCTGCTCTCTAGCTTAACTTTAAGTCACTCAAATTATACCCTTTAATTTTGCATGTCCCACCTCAAAGGTTGCAAATGTCTGTGTGAATCATGAAGTGTGACTGGGCCGGGGCAGGGGAGTTGTCATCACCTCATGCGGTCATCCCAAAATTCTTAACTAATTCTTTGTTTAGTAAACCCTTCCCACTTAATTTATTCAATTCTCATGACACTTCCTTTCACATGCATTTCACAAAGTAGATAGATACATTTTTATATAAGTTCTTCAGTTGAGGAATTTTCTCAAGCAAACGTTCTGGTTCTTGGCAGCGGGTCAAATGCAGCAGGTCATTTCCCAGATATCAGTGCGCAGACTCAACTTGCGTTACGTTTCACCCGTCATCTTTTCTTTTAGCTTAGCACATCAGTCCCAAAACATTTACTATTGACGAAAGAATCATAATAAGATGTACATTTTTCAAATATGCTATTATCACTGCTTACCTCCCCCTTCTACTCTATCCCATGTTATTTTCTTCTTTGTTAAGCAAAGCCTTAGCGGAGAAAAACTTCTGTTAAAAGTTCAGGCGAGCATATGCCAGGCATGCGGTAATTCAAGACCTATAGTTAGCAAGTCGTTGCACATGCGTGAGACTTTTCTTCTCACATGGGTTGACAGCGTGGTTATTTTCGCGTGACGGATTCTCACATGCGCATAGTGATTTTCAGTTTCAAGCGGGATTTTAGTTACGTAGCACATTATTCTTTCTTATTTAAGCAAACAGAATGCCTTTTCCCCGTGACTGGATGTCGTGTGTATGTTAATTTTCCTTCAAGTCTCTATTCCTACATGTTAGTAGGTGTTAACAAGAGATTGATTCGAGCAAGTTTCTTTCCTTTGAATCCTTGCTCCATCACCACCCCCACCAATACACCACCACCACCACCAATGCCATCACCACCAAAACACCAACACCTCCACCAATACCACCATTACCACCAATACCACCAACACCAATACCACCACCACCAATACCACCAACACCAATACCACCACCACCAATAACATCACCAATAATTCCAATACCACCACCACCAGTACCAATACCAATATCACCACCAATACCACCACCACCAATACCACACCACCACCAATACCACCCCCACCAATAACACCACAACCAATACCACCATTACTAAAATCACCCCCACCACCAATACTAATACCACCACCACCAATACCAACACCCCAGCGCTTCTCGCTCACTAGGAATAGCAGGGGCACAAGACGAGGCCAGACCTGCAGCAGAGACCATCCCTCCCTCCATGCCTGCCATAAAGCACAGCCCACCCTGCACCAGGTGGTGAAACCAGGGCCCTACTACAGATGGAGTGTTTTTTTTATTAGGCCAAAGATATCAATGACATTACGCAATGCCACACTGCATGCTCAAATCACGGCAAGGGCAGGAAATAGCCCCCCCGCTCTTCCTCCTGAGCCGCAACAGTGTAATCACAGAGCGAAAGAGTTGGAGCACTTTATAAGTTTTTATAACACAGAATATATGTAACTCCCACTTCACACTTTGTGTCTGTGTAATTTACAACACTTACACATCTTCTTCACTGCACTATTTATCACTACTCTGAAGAAGTGGCAGTCCGGTCTATGATATTTACCATCTAACAAGCGATCAAGAAGGCCCTTTACTGTAATGTAGCCAGAACTCTTTGGGCAAGAAAGAGTTGGATTTGGATCACTTTCTTGTGCTTTTGTTTCGCTTGCCAAATCTGTTTTTTGCAAGAAATACATAGGGCATTTGTTTCTGCTAACAAAGATGGGTTCACAACTGAGGATTTGTGTAATCTTGCCTTCTTGTTAAGTAGTCTTTTCTGAGCCATAGGTTATTTTATTAACCAGGGATGCTGAAGGTAGCCATGGGAGTTCTAGGTGAGAAAATGGACTGCAAGCTGCTTCCCAAAGAATGTAATAGCTGCGGAACAAGGATTTTCCAGTCACTGATTGATAAAATGAAGCGCTACACTGATAGGGTAACGCTGCTTTCCAGTGGGCATATTTTGTGGCTACCCACGTGCACCCTTTGACCTGTTTTCTGCTGATTTTGGCTTCATTTGAGCCAATGGACTCTAAGTGTGGATGCGCTCCAATAGAATTATTTATAAGCATGCTCTGGGGCATGTGGTCGCGTTTACATTATGGGATAATACAACATGAAATGATGGCACTAGAGATCAAAACTGAACTATAAGTGTAGTTTAAAACAGCCAACCTTTTCTCTGAAGTATGTGTAGGACCCTGCTGTTGGTCATCCAAAAAGTGCCCATTCAAAGTGCACATAGACATGCCTTCCAGATGGGAAACAACCTTTACAACACAACTTTTACAACGCACCACCATTACAACGCAGTCATTACAATGCAACATCCCTTACATCGCATGCCATTACAACGCAACCATTATCACGCATGACACTACAACGCATACCATTACAACGCATGACATTACAACGCATAGAACCCTTACACTATCCAACACTTACCCTATTGTTGCACCCCCTGGAGTTAGAATAGTAATTTTTACCTCTACACTATCCAACACTGAACCTATTGTTGCACCCCCTGGAGTTTGAATAGTAACGTTTACCCCTACACTATCCAACACTTACCCTACTGTTGCACCCCCTGGAGATAGAATAGTAATTTTTACCCCTACACTATCCAATACTTACCATACATGCAATGTAATGGTATGCGTTGTAAAGGTAGTATGCGTTGTAATGGAATGTGTTGTAAAGGTAGTTTTTAGACAATTCGTTGTAATGGCATGCGTTGTAATGGAATGCGTTGCAAAGGATGTTGCGTTGTAAAAAATGAGTTGTAAAGGTATGCGTTGTAAAAGTGTGCGTGGTAACATCATACATCCTTCCAGATCAGCCAAGAGGGTGCTGCCTATGGAATCTGGTCTTTCATGCATATATTCTACATGTATTGCGTGTGCTATGAATCTTCTATGAATACTAATTCAGTAATTCTCTTGCATGGAGACAGGAAGACTAGACTATAGCTGAAGATGTTTATGCGGTTCGTTAGCTTAGGAATGTGAAGCCGAGGAGCTGAACTGATAACTAGAGGCATAACATATTCTTGGCAGACAGGCAGGCAGGCCAGGCCGGGCACCGCGCTGCTTGGCAGGAAGTAAGTGAAGGGTCAGGTCAGGGATGCGGGAGGGGCTGTATCGCTCCTCGAAGTGTTTCAGGAGACTGGAGCTTGAATCTGGTGTCCGGGCCCTATGAGGCCTAGAAACGGGGACGACTCGATGAATTAACGTGCACAATGTAAAACGTTGGCAACATAGGCCTAATACTCGTTGCTTTCACGAGGACTGGATAACTGGCATACTAACGTTGGACACAACTATAATTGCGTCTTTATTCGGGCAAGGGGAATATATGCATATTGATCATGCACATATAACATATAATGGGGAACACGTAGGGACACATGACAGGGCAAAATTCAATTTTCCTCATTCCCTCCTTGTTCCCTACGTTTCCTTCAGGAAACATCAATATTCATGAGACCATCTATCTGTTCATAGAGCATCATTTGCTCGTCTCTTATCTTCTTGGAATGGGACTTAGGACTTGGAATACAAGAGGTAGCGCACAAGCCGCAAATCGCAGGGCCACATTGTAAACATAGACAACAACTGAATATGATCATTACTACTATTCCTAGGAATGACAATACTTTCCATCCCCAGGCAGATATTA
Organism: Lissotriton helveticus; assembly: GCF_964261635.1. Classification (NCBI taxonomy): domain Eukaryota; kingdom Metazoa; phylum Chordata; class Amphibia; order Caudata; family Salamandridae; genus Lissotriton; species Lissotriton helveticus. The sequence goes on along the minus strand of NC_136068.1, from coordinate 1,842,091,268 downwards.
TACTCCAGAGCCAACCGGACCATGTCCAGGTGCCTGGATTCTGATGTAACTGATGGGCTATCTTGTGAAGTCTGGTTATAGCTGAATAAACAGACGGTGCGTTATTAGGAATGAAAATGCAACAACTAGATCCGATGACTCTACAAGCTCCGCCCCTATCGGCCAGTATGACGTCAAGAACAAGGCGGTTTTGAAGAACGACGAATCTCATAGCAGATTGTTCTTCGGTTAAGTTACCTAGAGCAGAAGTAGTCTCATTCACTACTGCTTCAAGGGTTCTGGTTAACCTACGTATTAGCTTACTATTCTGGACAGGACCTATGAAGAAAAAGAAACCTTTATTGAAGTCTGTATACTGTTCTAATGCAGTTTCAGTTTGATCGACAATTGGGGACTCGATCTCCCTTCTATGTCTGACGTGTACTAGATGTGTATTCCTGTGATAATTGGATGGGGCTAGGAAAACTGGTGGCAATAGGAAGGCAATGTAACATGTTCCATCCCAATCTAGGGGCAGACGTACATATGCGGTCTGACCACACACAAAATACGAATGACGTGAGGCTTTGAAAGTAGACTTCCCACTGTCACTATACTCGACCACAGTAGTACAATCACTGTGTCCTAGATGTACTGAACCATTCCTTCTAACACATAATTCGCCTGTCACTGGTAGGACTGTAATAGCAGGCAAGTCTGGAGTAGTCTCAGACTGAACATTCAAAACCATGAAATTCGAGGAATAATTACCTAGATCATATACTTCATTCTCTAGATCTAACCCTGTTCTGTGGGAAAGACCTTCCTTGTCAGGGAAACATGTTCTATTCAGAAGGGACTTATCGTCTGAGGATGATGTTATCGTAAACCATGCTCCACACGAACCATTGTGTGAAAACGGATAGGGAAAAAGTGGCAGAACTCCCTTCTGTGTCTGGAAAGGGGGGAGTCGACCACACACCCAACAATTTGTGGCATTGCTAGTCTGGTGTGAATAGTGTAGCATTCGGATAAAAGTATTGTTGCGCATGGCAAGTCGATAGGATAACTCGTGAGGAGGTAGTTCACTAAAAGTGTGCTCTACTGTATCATTAGAGGAAAGATGTACATGTGAATCAATAGGAGGAAAATATACATGTAAAACATAACTTATGCATGTAATCGTAAGACTCAGAAATAACATAAACAATAAAGTGACCATACATCTGCTGCGCAGATTTTTACAATAACGTATTTTCTTGGAGTTTTGACTAACTCTCTCACTATGGGGGTCTATCTCATACATGTCAGGAACCTGTCTAACCGCTTCACCCGAGAGGGACTTAAACAATTAAACTGTCTGACTTACTAGACCTGAGCTTGAGTTTATACTCCTGCTGCGGAGTTTTCTCTAACAGGGGAAGTTTAGAGTCAGTATCTGGGCAGTCCTTGAAAAAAGTCTTTGGACGGAGTCCATGAAAACTGGAGTGGAGCCATCCCTTGCGGCCCTCCACTTTTACGGCGGTCCTTGTGGTCATCAGAACTAGTTTCGGCTCTTTCCAGCGGGGCTCCAGCGGACTTGAACGATCAAAGTTCCTCACTAGGACGAGGTCGCCTGGTATGACCTCGTGCGGTTTCACTTGAGTGTTGTCTGGAAAGGCAGCGCAACCTGTGAACGACAAGAGAGTAGTGCAGACATCAAGGAAGCTAGGTAATCTGTCAGCATATTACTGTCTACATCGGTAATTTTACGTGGCATCGGTGTACCCCACATGTTCGGGGGACGACCGAAAACAACCTCGAAAGGTGACAGACCTGAACGGGAGTGAGCGACCATTCTCATGTAAAAAAGGGCGACTGGCAGAGCTACCATCCAATCTACGCCTTTCTCGGCACAAACCTTTGCAATACGGATTTTCAGAGTCTGATTGTGTCTCTCGACGAGGCCAGCTGCCTCGGGGTGTCGTACACAGTGGAACCTCCACTGGTACCCTAACAGAATAGATACTTGTTTCATGAGTTCGGATGAGAATGGCTGGCCGTTGTCTGAATACACGACCCTGGGTAAACCATAGCGAGGGAAATACTCACGAACCAACTGCCTGGCAATGGTCGCAGCAGCGTAATCTGGGACTGGATATGCTTCTGTCCATCTGGACAAAGCGCATACAACTACGAGGACATACTTGAAACCTCGGCATCGATCCATCTGAATATAATCCATCTGGAGGACTTCAAAAGGGTGGTCAGGAGGATGGAATCCACCTTGTTCCACCGGAACACCTTTACCTGGATTGAACTGACAACATATCATGCAGGTACGTACTTTCTGTTTTGCTGCTGCTCGTAAATGCTTGTTATACCAAATGTTCTGGATGCTGTCTAACATGGCTTTTTCTCCTAAATGTGCTGGACTATGTGTGGTGTTAATAATTACTTGAACCATAGAGTCGGGGAGAAACCATGTGGCTTTTCCCTTCGTCAACCATCCTTGATCTGTCTGGACCCCTCCTTGTTCAGACCATTTCTTGATTTCGTCTGGGGTAGCATGTGTCTGTATGTCTAGTACGTCTCGTGTAGGGTCCTTAACTGTCATACAAGTAGTCTGATCTAGAACATCTGTCTTTGTCGTGTTAACTGAAATGTCTGGAGTCTGAGCTGTAAGCTTGGCTGTTCGATCTGCCAGATCGTTACCTTGAGAAATGGTATCAGTGGCTTTCGTATGTGCTTTGCACTTCATAATGGCAATGGCTTTCGGCAAATGTATTGCTTCTAACAGAGCTTGAATGAGGGGGCCATGCTGAATCTTGGCTCCATGAGAGGTCATGAAACCTCTTTCTTGCCAGAGTACTCCAAAGTCGTGAACGACTCCGAATGCATAACGTGAATCTGTATATATATTTACTTTCAGGTTCTTGGCTCGTATGCAGGCTTGGGTCAGAGAAATGAGCTCTGCTGCTTGAGCAGACAGGGTGTCAATACGATGTGTTTCTATAACTTCAGTTTCAGTAGTCACTGCATACGCGGCTACTAGTTCTCCTGTACATGTTCTCATACATGAACCATCCACATAAAGTGTCAGGTCTGGATCAGATAATGCAATGTCTGTCAAGTCTTGTCTTGGCTTTGTCATGGTGTTAATAACTTCCACGCAGTCATGTGTGGCAGGGTTTGACGTAATCGAGGGTAACAGTGTAGCAGGATTTAAAATGTTGCAGCGTCTGATTTCTATGTGTGGCTGAAACAGTGTCAGTTCATATCCTGTTAAACGTGCAATTGTCAAGTGCTGAGTCTGTGTTCGGTTTAAAAGAACTTCCACGGAGTGTGGAACTTGTACTGTCAGGGAGTGTCCTAACACTATGGAATCACTTTGTCTGATAGCTAGAGCTGTGGCTGCAACTGACTTGAGGCACGCAGGCAGAGCCTGGGCTACTGGATCTAATGTGCTAGAAAAATAAGCACAAGGCTTGTGTTATCCTGCTTGATCTTGCGTGAGAACAGATAATGCTGTACCATCACGTTCAGTGACAAAAAGTGTAAAAGGCTTACTGTAGTTTGGTGTCGCTAACACAGGTGCATTACATAAAGCTTTCTTTAACTCGTTGAAAACAAGTGTATGTTCCTGGGTCCAAGGGAGGACAGTCGATGTCGCTGCCTCCTGTGTCGTTAACTGTATCAGTGGTTTAGCTAGATATGCGTACTGAGGAATCCATTGTCTGCAGTAAGAAGTGAGGCCGATAAAAGCTCGTACCTCCTTCTGTGTCTTGGGCTGTGGAAGATGTGCTATTAACTGGATACGTCTGGTGTCAACTGTCTACCCCTCTTGGACAGTAAGTGTCCAAGGTATACCACTTGCTGGACACAGAATTGCAGTTTCGAAGGGGACACCTTGTGCCCCATCTCTGCCAGAAAATACAAGACTGTAAGTGACGCACGTTCGCAGTCACGTTCTGTACGGGCTGTGATCAATAGATCATCGACATACTGGAGCAGGGCAGTGTCAGTTGGCATGTGAATACTGTCTAGTTGTCTCTTAAGTGCTTGACTGTAAATACTAGGACTTTCTGTGAAACCTTGAGGAGCACGTGTGAATTTATAGCTTCTTCCATTTAAACAGAAACCGAAAAGAAACTGGCTGTCTGGATGAATGGGGACACTAAAGAATGCGTTCTTGAGATCAATAACTGTAAAGAACGTAGCTTCAGAATCAATGGCGTCAATAGGGAAGAGATATCTGGAACCACTGGGTACTGGGGTATGATACATTTATTAAGTTCTAGGAGGTCAATCACTAATCGATATACTGGAGGTGCATTTGGATCAGTACGTTTTAGAATCGGAATGATAGGAGAATTACATACATTGGAGTCAGTTTCTACAACCACTCCTTGAGCAATGAGCTCGTCAATAATTTTCGATAAGGCTGCTACAGCCTCGGGTGGCAATTTGTACTGTCTGATTCGTGGTAATACAACACCTTGTTTCAGAGTGACACGATAGGGTGTAATGTGCATACAACCTACATCAGTTGGACCTTGCGCCCATAAATGCTGTGGTACATTCAGTAATCTTGGATCAAAATCTCGTAATACATAATGACCTTTAAAATCACGTAAAAACAATCTCACTCCTTCCGGAGAACAGCATATCACTGCACCTAATTCTTTCAATGTTTTAATACCAAGTAAATTTTCAGGACAGGATTTCGTGAGTAACAAGTCTGTAGTTCGGGACAATGGACCAACTTCTAGGGAAACTGGTTTCGATATTTCATTAACAATAGGCTTTCCTGAAAATCCCAGGGAAACATTTCTTGAGCCTGAGAGTGGAGCCCCTGGAACCTCGTCATGACTGATGGTAGTCCTACTTGCCCCTGTATCAATCAGAAACTTTCTGTCTTTCCCTAATACTTGACTGTGTACATAGGGACCCTCTTGATCTACAGGAATCTCGATGAGAGGCAAGCCAACCTCCCTCTCTAGGCTGTTTCATGAATACTGCTGATATTCTGGATATTCTGACTGTGCGTACTGGTACATCTGTTGTGTAACGTGTTGTGTGGCAGCTTTAGGCTGCGGTACTGTAACTGTCTGTTGTGCGTTCTGCAGTGGCTGTGAGTTCTGCGGAACATGTTCTTGTCTAGGAGGACGTGGTCTCTCTTTTGTCTTACCTGTAGCTATGTTGTGTTTCAGAACTGCACATTCGTTTATATAATGACCTGGCTGTTTACAGTAATTGCATGTCCCTTTAACAGGAGCTGCAGAATGACTAGTCTGATTCGGACCCCTCTTCTGACTATCTTGTGGAACGGACTGTGCAACTAGTACTTTAATTTTCGTGTCTTTCATACGTCTCCTTTCGTGTTCTTGCTCTTCCCTGATTCTGTTCTGGTGATACTGTAACATCTGGAGCATTTGGGACGGGGTATTAGCTTGCCAAGTACTTTCGACTTTCAATACTCTATTTTTAACCTGCGGTAAAGAATTTTCAACTAGTTTAGTAACAAAAAGATGTGGATACGATTCACTACTTGTTTTCAGACCGCTATTAATAATGAAACATTTCTCGAATCTAGAATAAAAATCACTAGTGTCTTCGTCTTGTTTCTGTTTACAGGCTGAGATGGCATCCCAATCTTCCTTTTTCGTGGCTAGTAATCTTGGCAAGACTTGTATTAACAGTTCGGGCAAATCTTTGGCTTTATCCCCAAGACCAGTACCTGGGACTCGTGCATTATCTTCGTTCTCTAACGCGGTCCAGTCTATCTTTTTCTCTCCCACCTCCCATTCTTTCTCTTTAAGTTTTTCATATATGCCCGCAGGCAACAGGACTTTTAACATTTTGATGATATCAGGATACGTGTATTCTCCCATACGGAGCATGTCTTTTAATTCTCAGTGGAACCCTGCTGGATCTTTATCGTGACAGGGTATTAACTTTTTCATCTCTAGTAGTTCTATTTTCGTGATAGGGGTGTAAACAAATACTCGTTCGAGATTACCCCCCGCTCCCTTAACTGGATGCACTTCTCGCAACGGATTCTGTCTGTCTATGTAGAATGGGGGTGAAACAGGAACAAAATGTGGAGTCAGGAATGTTCTGTATTTGTGGCGCTGTTCTAAAATGACACTAATTAGATCGGTACCTAGACCTTTCCATCTGTTTAAGAGTAACTCGTTCAGTACATTGTATAAGGGACCTGGATCAGAATGCTGATCCTCATACAGTGTGATGAGGTGTTGGATCATGTACATACCCACCAGTCGCTGCTCGGCTGGGGGCAGCTTCAGAAACATTTGAGCCACTACTTCGTCTGGAAACGTGGTAGAATCACTAGTCCATCGGATTGCTGATCGGGCTAGTTCTTGTTCATGCATGGTACTAAGCTCACTGTAACCTATTCGTAATTTCAGAACTTTATCGGTAGCCTGGAATACTTGTTCAAGAGAACAATGTTCTGGTACGGGAGGAGGAAAAGCTTTCTTGTAATCTAGGCGTGAATGTCTATCGGAAGGTCTTGTTCTGCCTACATACGCTATTCTGGTGGGATTCTCGTTGTCTACCTCTTCGTCTGAAGAGTCATTCTCTTTCTCGGCTACTCTCTGCGCTTCCTCCTTTTGGTGTATACTTATAATTTCTTTACGGATCTTTTTATACATGGATTCTATACAATTTTGTGTTCTGTGTTTTCCTTCTGTTATATTGTCACTCCATCTGGTCAGGACTTTCATATCTTCTTTGTTTTTGTCAGGATAATCCTGTTCTCTTATTAAACAATTTATCAAAAATTGCAAAATCATGCCACGAATCTCGACTTTCCTGTGTGCCATAGCTTCGTGAATACTTTCTGGATTCTCCCCTGTTTGGATAAAGTGATATATTCTGTCTAGATGTTGTTCCATATTGGATATGGTAACCAGGAAGCTTGCAACTCGTCGTAAACGTTTGAAATATATTAACATGCTATCTTCGCCTGGTACTGGGTCATATCTACAATCTGTTCCGCACTCTGTAAGATACTTTCTGAGGGCGTCATACGTAGCCAGTTTTGGCGTACGCTGTAACGCTACATCTCTCAGCGTCCGTCGCCTTGTTTGAGGCGGGGTGATAGGAGTACCTCCCCCTGCTCCTCCTGAACTGGAATCGTCAGCTAATACTGAATGTGCGGCTGCTGGTAACGTGACTGGTACAGTAGGAGTACATAATGTGGGTTGACCCTGGGGTACTGGCACATGAACCGGACCAACGACTGGAGGCACAGTAATTACATTATTAACAGGATGCTGGACTTGAACTTGGACTGGCGGGGTAGGATCTGTATTAGCATATTCGGGGACAGTGTCGTCTAAATAAGAAGAAAGAAAAATTTCAGCTGCAGTCGGTTTATGACGTAGCTTAGTCGGGACCAAGGGTGGCGGTAAATTACAGGGTATTTCCGGGGTCACCTTCGGCAGACCCTCAGCGAGAAGAGGATACATACCTTTAATAAGGGCATTTCTCTGTCTGTCTGACTGTTCTGCTCGAACTCGTTCACCTTCTTCTAGTAATTCCCTTTCTTGGGCTTTTTCGGAGGATTCTCTACTTAATTCTGCTTTTCTGAATTCTTTCTCTGTTCTTTTATGAGATTCTTTACGCCATAACTCTATGGCATCTTTCTGGGACTGTCTGGCTTTCTTTTTCCATAATGCTTCTTCTACTCTCATGATGCACTCGGCATCCCATGTTCCTGAAACAGGCCATCTATATTTCTCTTCGAGATGTTTGGTATAGTCAACCCATAAATCTAGATACAGTATGGCATCTAAGCCATGCTTATGATACATGAAATTTCCAGGACTGTCCCTGGGAGGGACAGGAACTGATTCTTCAAGTAACCCTTTTCTCGTTTTTATCTGACGTAACTTTGAAAACAGAGGCATATTTGAACCGTACTTGAACTCGAACACAATACACAATGAACACAGTAATGAATAGCAAAACAATCATTCATACCACGACATCAAGAACACATTAATAACAGTTCGAACAGAATACTACCTGATACATTGAAAACATAATACTTGAACTTCTCGAGAACGGACTTACTGGATGCACTGCTAAAACAGTACAGAACATACCGGTCTCCTAAAGAGACACGTCATACCGTATCCACCTAGGTGAACACGTCGGACCGGATCTGTGTACCCCAAACCCGTCGGACCGGGCACAAATTAATGAACCCGTCTAGATACCCCCAGCAACGGTACTCACCGGGAAGCAAACTGAAGGCCTCGGACTGGACTGGACTGCTACGACGTCTGGTTACTGCTACGCACTACGCATGCGCCTCGGGCTTCGGACTTCGGTTACAGGTGGGCCTCCGGATACCTCGGACCTTGCTCTCTCGGCTTGGGCTCTGGTCAGGACGACCCGCCTTCCTCACCGCCTCGTCTGGATGCCGGACCGCAGTCTCCGTCTCCTCCGTGGGCCTGAGGGAGACTTGAAGCAGAAATATCTGCACGTGCACGTAGGGTTCCGTCACGGCTGTAGAAGGGTCAGGGGTCCTGCGTTACATCGCCGGCACGTGGGGAAGGGGCTCGTACCTGTTCGGGCGCCATTTATGTGGTAAATAAATAATTAATTACCGGTACTATTTTTCTATACATTAACTGAAACAGATAGCTCAATAAATAAGAGGCAGGATCCGTGATATCTGAGTCAGAATGGGCTTTAATCAGATGGCTCGAGCCAATGGACCATCGGGTTCCATCACCTGCAAAGGTTCAGGAAGGGACAGACACAAGGAAAAGGGGAATGGCAGCTGCCACGTTTCATTAACATCATAAAATATATATAGTAAAACAGTATAATTGCATTGCATACAGTAGGCATAACAAGTGACAAACGAAAGATAAGAACATATGGGCGTAAAAAGAAGGCGTGCACAGAGACATGTGATGTAAACGTCACAGAAGTGTCATAAATGGGTGGATACATGGAGGGGGCTACCTGGGCAGCTGGAACCTTTAACCTACTGGTGCGCACAAACGGGCCATGACGTGTAACTGGGGAGAGCTGGGGCTCTGACTTCTGGCACTAGAAGAGGAGACTAAAGTCTGGGATGTCAGGACGACATGTACCTATAGCATATCTGGTATCTTGTGTTTGGAGTACATGTTGCTAGAATCTAAATGTCATCAGAGCAAAGGCTACTTGACACTAAGGCTGGTGCATGCATATATTCTACATGTATTGCGTGTGCTATGAATCTTCTATGAATACTAATTCAGTAATTCTCTTGCATGGAGACAGGAAGACTAGACTATAGCTGAAGATGTTTATGCGGTTCGTTAGCTTAGGAATGTGAAGCCGAGGAGCTGAACTGATAACTAGAGGCATAACATATTCTTGGCAGACAGGCAGGCAGGCCAGGCCGGGCACCGCGCTGCTTGGCAGGAAGTAAGTGAAGGGTCAGGTCAGGGATGCGGGAGGGGCTGTATCGCTCCTCGAAGTGTTTCAGGAGACTGGAGCTTGAATCTGGTGTCCGGGCCCTATGAGGCCTAGAAACGGGGACGACTCGATGAATTAACGTGCACAATGTAAAACGTTGGCAACATAGGCCTAATACTCGTTGCTTTCACGAGGACTGGATAACTGGCATACTAACGTTGGACACAACTATAATTGCGTCTTTATTTGGGCAAGGGGAATATATGCATATTGATCATGCACATATAACATATAATGGGGAACACGTAGGGACACATGACAGGGCAAAATTCAATTTTCCTCAAGATGGGTGGTAGGAGTTGCACCTAGGACCCGAATAGGTCTGTGCCTCCACTCCACAATGCTGGCTCCACCTCCTGAGGTGCGTCTGACTTCCCTGGCCTACACTGTGAAAGGAAAGAAGGAGTCTTATCAACAAAGTGCCCCAGGACTGACCAGAACTGGTTTGGACTAGGCAAAGGCCTCTCTGCCTTCAGAGAACAAAGAGAAAATAAGTGTAAATGGGGGGACTCAGACCCCAGAACTTTTGATCACTTTGGGAAACAAGAAGAACCTTTGCTAAGGAGAGGAACCAGAGAAACTGAGGAAGAGACTATCCCTAAGTTGAGTGCTGCTTGGGAGATTGGCCTGCAGTTGTTGCCTGACTGCCAAAGAAAGGAGAAAGGAACTTTGTGCTTTTCAAATCAACTTGTAAAGGATCTCCAAGGGCGTAAGATAGAGCTTGCCCCCTGCTGAAGTCTCAGGGACAACAGACTTCACCAACCAGCTCTCCTGCCTTCCCTTGCTGGGAATTGAAGTGCCTGCTGTTGAGCTGGACCTTCTGAGAGACTGTGTGTCACTGGGAGCTGGAAGCTTGACTCAAGACAAAAAAGCGTGTCGCCACCGTTGTCGTCACATCACCGGAGAAGAGTGTTGCTGCAGCAGCCGCTGTCGTCGCATCGCTGAGAAAGCGTGCCGCCACTGCCGCTGTTGCATTGCATCACTGAGGTGCCCCGCATCCCTGGAGAAGAGTGTCACCGTCGCAGCAAAAGCTGTTGCATCACCAGAAAAGCGTGTCGCAGGGCCTGTCATGGCTCAGAAGATTTGTTGAGTCGATGCGTGGCCGTCGGGCATGGACGCATCATTGTTGCATCAAGAAGAAGACGCCATTTTGTTTCATTGCAACAGATATTCATCGCATCATGGCGCTGCTGCTCGCATCGCCACGGAAGCGCAGTAAGAAACCGACACATCACCTCTCCACGCCGAGCAGAACCGACGCATCATCGTCCCCTACACAGCAGTAGGGAACCGACGCATCACCGTTCTTGTGTGTAAGGAACCGACGCATCACCTTCCCTGCAATACCTTCGTGTATAGTGTTACGCATCCAAAGTTACATTGAACATAAGTGTTGCATCCTAAGAGAACTAAGCTAATTCTACCATTTTTAAAGTACAGTATTGTGGATTTTTGTAGTGTGTGTAGTCTATGATAAGTCTATATAATTTTTTATATAAAACCTGTGTGGTGTCCATCTGTAGTGATGTCACTGTATTGCTGTATGTGTTCACAAATGCTTTACACACTGACTCTGAGATAAGCCTGCCTGCTCATGCCAAGCTACCAAGGGGGGTGAGCAGGGGTTATTTTAGGAATGTACCCCCTTACCCTGACTAGAAGCAAGGGTCCCTATTTGGTCAAAGGTACCTACCTCTGCCAACTAGAGACCCCTAGTTCTAACAGGGCCCACCACATTCTTTTTACATTTATGACAGATGTTTTCTGTTTTATTGTAACATTTTCTTTCTTTGATTAAATCTACACAGAATTACTCAGTGACAATAAAAAATTGTTATCATATATACGTTCAATGTGAACACTTGTTATAAGTTTACAGATTCTAAGTTTCAATCACGAAATATTCTAATACGCTTGTGCTGGTATTTCTTCAAAAAGGCTTGTGGAAACCCAAAAATGACACTGCACTTTCCTCTGTGAGTAGCCATGTTGTTGTTATTATTCCTGCAGTGCAATCTCCATCTCCCCTTTCTCCGTAGCAGCCTAGTTCTATCTCTAGAAAGACAAGGTGTACGCCGCATTTGCTGCATTTGGGTCCTGACTCCAGCCAGTCACTCTGATTCTGTTTTTAGGTCTTGCCTAAAACAGATTAAGATTGCCACTTTCAAGATCTTTTGTTTTCTAACAATGGGTTTAGAGGCTACCCATTGCTTACTATTGGTTGGCTTCATTGTTATTCTGTTTTGCTTGTCTTATTGGTCACTTGCTTTAAACTGCCTTCCTCTTCGCGTGTTTGTCCCTCCCCTGCAGCATGACTGCATTACTTGTGTCATTCCACTGCTCATTTTCTTAGTTGATACTTGTTTCTTTGTGTTTAAATACTCTACCAGAGTATGTTTCCTTTCGTATTGGTGCTTGCTCCAGCCCGATGTCCCTTCTTCCATTGCCTGTGTTGCCCCTCTCACACATCTGCTCTACCTTCTTCTGTTGTATGTGTTGCCACATTACCTGCCATAACTGAAACAAGCTTTAACAATGCAATAGGTCTCACCTTTCATTAAGTTAAAGCCATTTGCTTTGCTATACAATACCATTAGCAAAGCAAATGGCTTAATCTTAATCAAAGGCGAGATCTATTGCATTTTAAATGCTTGTTAGAACACTTGCAAGACCCGGCCCACTTAAAGCCCTGACTTTAGGTACCTCAGGAGCAATTCTGGTGTGCCCTGCCCCCGGGATCTTAGCCTGGGTGTCCATTGGCCTACAAAGATGCAATGGTCCATAACACTAACTATGGGTGTCTAAGCGCGCCCCCCCCCCACCCACCTTACCCGGTGGTGATTAAAACAGCCATCATCAAGGTACAGTGGACCCCTCAGAGCCACGGGTGCTGGTGCAGTGCTCCTGCTGCACTAATGATGGCCACATGGGTATCTTTTGTTTCTCAGTGGCATGTGCCTCTGTTGCTCAGACTGGAGCGAGTCTCCTTGAGGAACGCTGCCCTGTGGATCAGATGCCGAAGACCCCCACTACAAACTTCCCCCGCCCTCTCCACTGCCCCAGATTGCAGCGTTTTGTTGCTATGCTGTGATTCACTTAAGGAATGATTGCGCCCCTATAATGTTTATGCCCATTTAATCGTGCCTACTGAATGTATTAGAGCATTAAGTGCAGCATTCTTGTGGGTGGTCACCAGTTAACATTCACGTAAGGTCTCGTTTTATATGAGACATCCTTTGGCTTGAGGTCAGAAGTTCAAATCTACCCGTGCAGATGGTTTATTTTGAAAAGGAGATGCAGCTAGGTTAACATTGTTAGAAGACAATGTCTGCATGCCTAGCAACACAGACTAGGCGTGTTCACAGGCCTGTGCACTGTTAACACATACACACGCAGGCACGCACATGCACCGCCTGGTACGGACCCACATGTAGATTACTGTGAAATTATCCTTTCAAATGCACGAACATTGTATTGATTTTTCATTTTGATAAAGCGCTTTTCACCAAAGGGTATTAGTTCACTGTAGAATTGAACAACAACGTCTATGGCATTTTATACATGAATATTATGGCAACACCAATAACTATAACATAAAGGTTATTTATAAATATATATTTCTGCACGCCGGTTTGACAAATGCCTTGCTGAAGCCCCTGTGCCAAGGCTAAGCAGCTATGTCTACAGACTTTGTCACAGCCATTTGTGAAGACGCCGCACAAATTCCGAGTACTGCTCAATTGTACCAAAAAAAGTGCTTAGCGGCTAATTGGGAGGCACTGTCTCCCGCCACAAGTAAAAGATCCAATCCCGGTGGGCGGGGCCAAACGCAAACAGGGTGGCAACCAGGAGGAATTAAATTGCCTCCGGTGCAATCATGACACTGTTTTACATGACCCATGATTCAAAACAACGCGCACAAATGGAAATTGCAGGCGGAGCAGAGATACGACTTCTGGAACCGTATTGATTCCAAGAAGTGCTTGCATGGCTGGAGCAGCACATGCACAATTGCCAACGCCAGGCAGGACCTAAAAAGTGCTATGACATTGACACTGCTGCTGTGTCATATTTTCATTTTTTCCCAAAACCCTCCGTTCTCTGTATTTATCCAGCACCTGCCCTCCATCATGCTTCCCGTCCTGCCATCTCTCCCACCAGCAATAAAAAAGGTGCTATGATGCATCCAGTGCTGGCCACATCATAGCACATTTTTCTTTTAACTTCCAGCCTTGCTGCACTGCTGTACAAAATGGCTGAAAACATTGACAGCGCCAATACCTTGTGTAGGGTGACCTATTGGCTTTGCCAATGCTTGTTTCCTCTGTGTGACCACCATGAAATATATAGCAGTCATAATCAAGAAAAATGCAGAAATGTCCTAGTGAGTAATTGTCTTTTTCATTTTTCAAAGCAAACTCTAGCTTTTCAGGTTTCTTTCTGAAAAACAGTGCTTAAAGGGCTGTTATGGTAACATACCATACCATAACGTGACATAACATACCATAACATAACAAGATAATGTAATGCAACTTACCGTAATGTAACATAACATAACACAATACAAGTTGTTAGGCCCCTATACCACCCTACTACTTACAAGCAGCCTAATGATTCTTACCCTTCTCTAACACTTTATCTGGAAGATGATCAGTGTTACTGCTGCCTCTCGTGACTTGACAGCAGTGATTATGGTAAAAGTGAAAGCAGGCCCGAGGTATTGGAGATGTGATATTTAGCCATAATTTAGGCTTGTAGAATACCACCCCTGAACTGTTGATCAGGGTCTAAACATTGCAATTTATAGCTTTAAATGTGTACATAAAAGTACAGGTCATCATTGGGTTCCTTTGTGATGAGATTGTTTATTGCAAGTCCTTCTTCGGTTTCTATTAGAACACCGAAGTTTTGGAATTAACTTTTCCATGACTCTGTCTCTGCTTGACCCAGGTTGGATGCATATTTCATACTTTTGGTACACATTGTTTTTAGACCTGCTACTATATAAATCAATACTAAATAGAACATAAAATCTCATACTTTGTGTTGTGTTTTGGGCCCTGGGACACATTCTACTAGAATCATGACACATACACTAGGGGCCCCATTAGGATGTCGGGCAGATCGCCACCGCCATGCGGGCAGTGGCGATCTGCCCGACATCCTTCCCCGCCCGCCACCCATTTCCCCCCTGCCATATTACTATGGCGGGGGACGGCGGCGGACGGAAAGACCGTCTGCCGCTATTCCAAGAAGTTGACCGGGCAGAAAAGGGTTTCATATGGTGGCGGTGTCTATTAGACACCGCCATCCATATTAGAGTGTGAGCGGTGACATGCTTTTCCGTGGCCACGTAAAGGCATGCGGGAATGTGTTGTGAGGACCCATTGCGGCCCCCAGGGACTCCGGGGGGTGAGGGGTGCACATTGCTGCACTTCACTGGACAACGTGGCAGGCACCGCACGGTGCCTGTCACGTTGTGCATTAAAGTGCACAATGTGCATTTTTAGCCTGGCGGCGGCGGCGAATGTTAAAAATGGGGGATGCGCCCGCCAGTGTGGCGGGTGCATCCTAATGGCTCCCACGGGACCGCCGCTCTTATGGCGGGCGGTCCCGTTTTACATCGAGATGGCAGGCTCCTAATGGGCCCCCTAGGTATGTGGTTAGTTAACTGACCCTGAGCACATGAACTCGAGTCCTTTTATTGACAGAGTCACGGCACTCGTGACATCTGTGATGGATGGGTGTGGAGTGCATGTGTGTCCTGACTAAATGGCTAACTAACTAAGTGTCTGCTGAGACACTAGAACATGTCCAACATGACACTACATTCCTCCTAAAGTTTATTAAAAATACCACAAACTATTTGTATGGGACAACACACAGTCTCTTGGTCTTGAGAGGCCATCCACGGGACAATAGTGGACAGGTGCGGCTGGGCGCTCCCGAACATCCCATCACACGTCCATAATTTAACAAGTTACCACGGGACACGAACACTGCATCCATGGAGTCCGGATTCCTTGGCAGCATGTCCGCTGGATCATTGTCCACTTACACAGGGTAGGATGGACATGTGTGCTTTGGCGGTGATGCTGTTTGTATCAGACAACTTAAAACATGGTGCATCATTAGCATCTGGTACAGATAAGGCTGCACCTGTGGACTCAAACTCATTGTGACATAGTTTTCCACCGTTAGCTTAGCTAGTTCCTTGCCCTCCCTTACCCCTTGCTGCCAGGCCAGAAACAAATGTTTGATATTCCGAATATCTATTGGGCTTAACTGCCTGGGGTTGGCATACAGGTCATGGCAGCCTAGCTACCTCGTCTGCTCCATTATGAACTTTGACCAAGGGGATACGAAGAGCCCCCTCAAGTGCAGTGCACGTCGCTGGCGCAACGCAAATCCAGCACTGTTCCAACCCTGCCTATGGTGCGTCAAGCCTTAAGCCTGCTTTAGCAGGTGCAAGGTTTTGATGTGGGGTCCGAAAAGTGACTGAGTTAAATTTTGTAGATTTCACTCAGCCACTTTTGCGAGGCGTTCCTGTGCCGGAAGGCCCCCCCGCCCCCTGCTCCAGATTGCCCACATGAAACCTGATGCAGGTTTCATGTGGCTCAGGGCTTTATAACATGACAGATCTCCCTAGATACGTCACGTTGTAAATACCCCGCAGCATGGCGCTGGCTTTATGACGCCGTTGTGTCACAGAAGTGACGTAACGGCGGTGCAAAAGTGGCGTACGGGGCTTGTTAATCAGCCCCTCAGTATGTGGTTAGCTAACTGTCTCCAAGCACATCTCTTTAATTGACAGGGTCACATCACTTGTGACGTCTGTGATGGAAGGGTGTGGGAAGCATTTATGTCCACACCCACGAGGGAGTGGCTGAGTAACGAAGCGTCTGCTGAGACAATAGAACGTGTCCGCCTTTACGCTACACTTTGCACAGATACTTCGACTGGTGAACTTTAACTTCTGTCTTTTTAGAGAGTGAAAACATATACATGCAGCCTAAATGCCCGAATTACATAGGTTTGCATTGTAAGAAAAATACCATCCTAACCCATAAGGAAAAGAGGAAGCACTGAGAAATTTTCATACAGCAATGCTTTATTGCCTTAAGAAAGCTTGTAATTGCAGGCAGTTGCCTGTAGGCTGCATAGCAGAGTAATGAAACAAATAAAAAAACTGACACCTTGCCTTTAAGGCTTCCAAGGGTTAGGGTACCATGCCTTTAAGACCTGCAGGAGACCCTCTGCTCCCATGATGCACCACAGGTGACAGTTAGGTCAGTTCTTTTTTCCGGCTCCTTCTGTGAGGATCCTGGAGTTTGAGCTCTTCAGTTTTTTGACTGAAAGTTATATATTTGACATTTTCTTTGAAAATTCTACATTTTCTGATACCTAGAGGTATATTCTACTGGTTTTGTGTTTTTTTCCCAATTTTTTTCCAGTCAGAATGCCTGCTTTATTTAGTAAATAGCCTTCCTGTAGCAAGAAGATGGCTCTGTCAGACCGACACTCGGTGTGTATTGTGTGCCTTACGGATGTCTGACAAAATATTGAAACACAAAATATCAAAATACAAAAATATCGGAGCAATAATATCGATGTAAACAATATTTCGAAATCCTATCTACAACAAGGTAAGTACTATAATATCGGAAAAAAAATTGATGTCAAAAATATCGTTTAAAAAAAATATTGTGTTTTTTTTCGTTAAAAAATGTAAAATGAATTAAAAAATACTTAAAAATATAATAAACATAGTTAATTTTGTTATATTATTTAAAATTAATAAGTAATATACATAATTTAATAAAAAATGTATTAAACATATACATATATTATATAATATATATATACTTACTTGATAACCAGTTTTAATATTTATTGTAATAACTTATAAATAATTAAAAATATTATATATTACAAATTCATCTACACACATAAAATAATAACATAAATAACATTTAAATAATTATGCTAAACAAAAAAAACTAAATTAAATTTACTTTTAATATTTTTAAAATTGATTATATAATACATTAACTACAACAATACAAAAAATATTAAGTAACAGAGGGAATAAAATACTATTCCAACTCCAAAAAAACAACAGTAAGAAAAATGTTGGATAGCGTAGGGCTAAAAATTACTATTCCCACTCCGAAGAGTGCAACAGTAGGGAAAGTGTTGCATAGTGTAAGGGTAAAAATTAATATTCCCACTCCAGAGAGTGCAACAGTAGGGAAAGTGTTGGATAGCGTAGGGGTAAAAATTACTATTCCAACTCCAGAGAGTGCAACAGTAGGGGAAGTGTTGGATAGCGTAGGGGTAAAAATTACTATTTCCACTCCAGAGAGTGCAATAGTAGGGGAAGTGTTGGCTAGCGTAGGGGTAAAAATTACTATTCCCACTCCAGAGAGTGCAACAGTAGGGAAAGTGTTGGATAGTGTTGGAGTAAAAATTAGTATTATCCTCTCCAAAAAGTGCAAAAGTAGGGAAAGTGTTGAATAGCGTAGAAGTTAAAAATAACATACTTATAGACTCTCCGCCGCATGCCAGTAAGTCGGCATCGAGACACAGCACTTCGGGCTCGAAGGCGGTGGGTCCAGAGAGACCTGCTAAAGCTCCGTCGACATCGAGGCTTTCTGTCGACGTTGAGGCATTCTCCGCCACCCTCGAGGGTGTCGGCATCGAGAGACTCACCGACGAAGACCATGCCGCGAGTGGACATGTCGCCGTCGAGAGCGTCGTCGAGGTCACATCATTTGACGTCGAGGAGATGGACGCCAGCAAATGTCATGGGAGGTTGGAGTCGAGGTCCCCCATCGCCGTCGACATCAAGGTCACCTCATCGCCGTAGGCGATCGACGTCGAGACCAACATCGAGGACAGGACGACGTTCCCATAGCAGATCGACGGCGAAGGTGGCACAAACCTTGTCGACGTCGAGGCGCTCGACGTTGAGGGACAAATCTGCAGAGGCCACTGAGGAGGCCCAGCACAAGTCAACGTCGAGGTCCAGATCGACTTCAAGAGCCCAGTCTTCATCTCCAGGGCTGAATATTGTGCAGATTTTTCCAGAGAGATCTCCTGGAGCTGGCGAGAAGAGGGTCTATGGTCTGTGGCCTCGGTGTCTGCAGGGCGACGGAACAGGTGACCACAGAAGTCAAGGCTCGGACTACTCTCGGACATACTGACCTTCTAGAATCTCCAGAGACCCTGATAGAGGTGCTCCTGCAAAGCCTTCAAAGTCACCTCCCAGAAGACCAAGGTCGCCTTCCACATGCTGATCACAGTCAAGGGATCGCCACAGCTCGCGCCACGAACCTCCACACAAGAGGAGGCACAGAAGATCATCCACCTGGTCCTCTTCCACAAGGTCCTCTGTTCGGGACTATTCGCCAACCTTGTCATCTATGCCACCTTCAAGGGTGTCTCCCATCGATGACATTGGGACTTTCTCTGACGTTCTCAGTAGAGGACCTAAGAAACTAAATATCAGTTTGTACACTCCTGTGGTCCCCAAGTCAATTATTTTTAGACATTGCACCATCGTGCAGCTCCCAGACCTCTGCTGCCTCTGGTGCTAGGTTTTTTAGAACCAACTATGGCCACTTTCCTCACCCCCGCCACAGTGGGGTCAGTTCCGTTGAGGATCGCAAAGAAGTATAAGGCTCCAAACCAGGATCCCTTGTTCCTTAGGTCGGATCCTCTGATAGATTTGGTCATTGTAGCAGCCGCCAGGAGAGCACACTCCGCAGCCTCATCAGCTTCAGTTCCTCCAGAAAAGGACAGTAAGCAAGTGGACTCTTACGGCAGAAAAATGTGCAATACTTCGGCATCATCTATGAAGATTGCAAGTGCCTCAGCCCTTCTTGGGAGCTATGACAGATCTCTTTGGGACTCCCTGGCTTGGTTTACCCACAAGCTCTCCAAAGAAGATCGACAAGACTTCCATGAGATCCTGCAGAAGGGTGGTTTAGTAGCCAACCTGGTAATTAGCGCGGCGGCGGACACCTCAGATCTCGCCGCGCATGGCTATTCACATGGCATCTGTTCTCGGCGCTCAGCGTGGTTGCGCCTCACAGGTCTTAAGTCGGACGCTCAGAAGAAGATCCTCAACCTTCCTATTAACGGCTCCTCCTTATTTGGTTCTCATGCTGATGAGGAGATGACAAAGATGAAGACCGAGCTGGACACGGTCAAAGCAGTTGGCCTGGAAAGGCGGAACGAATTTCTCAAACGCTTCCATCAGAACGCCAAGCCCCCCTTCCAACAGAGGGTTCAAACCCCTTAATGGTCCTCCCAAAACCAGCAGAGGTCCCAATTCCAGCAGAAGTGTCCTGGCAGAGGAAGGGGGAACAAAAAACAACAGCAGTCCTCCTCCAAGCAGCCTCCAAAATAGTGAGGCATGGCTTCCTCCGCACCCGTTCGCCACTCCGGTAGGAGGGAGTATCGTTTTTCACCTGGAAGAGTGGGAAACCATAACAAGAGACAGATGGGTGTTGGATATTGTGCAGCATGGTTACTTGCTGAGGTTCAAGTCTCCTCCCCCGCAAGTTGCCCCACAACCGAAGTGCCTTCCTCAAAATCTGCTGTTACACGGCGAAGTGTCTACCCTCCTCTCCAAGAAGGCCATAGAAGAGATCCCACCTCACCAGCAAAACTAAGGAGTATACTCACTGTACTTCCTTGTCCAAAAATGAGGAGTAGCCAAAGAGGACAGACCTATCCTCAACCTGTGCTTGCTGCACAGGTTTATAAGGAAAGAGAAATTTCGAATTCTAGCCCTGCACCAGATTTTCCCACATCTTCACCAGGGAGACTGGATGTGTGCCATCGACCTGCAGGATGCCAACTTTCACATTCCTGTTTCAGTGAAACATCGCAAATTCCTCAGGTACCAGGTGTCTTGACAGCACTATCAGTACCGAGTACTTCCGTTCGGGCTCAAATCCGCCCCCCGGACGTTCTCCAAGTGCATGGCGGTGGTGGCTGCCTTCAATCAATCAATCAATCAATCAATCAAAAAATGTATATAGCGCGCTACTCACCCGGAGGGTCTCAAGGTGCTTGGGGGAGGGGGGGTCTGCTACTGCTCGAACAGCCAGGTCTTGAGTTGCTTCCTGAAGGAGAGGTGGTCTTGGGTCTGACGGAGGTGGATGGGGAGGGAGTTCCATGTCTTGGCTGCCAGGTAGGAGAAGGATCTTCCTCCCATGGTGGCTCTTCGGATGCGTGGAACGGCGGCGAGGGCGTGGTTGGTTGAACGAAGTTGGCGGGTGGGAGTGTAGAAGGTCAGGCGGTTGTTGAGGTACCTGGGGCCCAGGTCGTGGAGAGCCTTGTGTGCGTGGGTGAGGAGACAGAACTCGATTCTCTTGTTGACGGGGAGCCAGTGCAGGTCTCTCAGGTGTCCGGAGATGTGGCTGAGGCGGGGGATGTCCAGGATGAGTCGTGCGGAGGCGTTCTGGATGCGTTTGGCTGTGGTTCCAGTTTAGAGGGTGTTTCCGTAGTCCAGTCGACTGGTGACGAGTGCCTGTGTGACCGTCTTCCTGGTTTCGGTGGGGATCCATCGGAAGATCTTCCGGAGCATGCGTAGGATGTTGAAGCACGAGGCCGAGACGGCGTTGACTTGTCTGGTCATCGAGAGGGAGGAGTCCAGGATGAAGCCCAGGTTGCGTGCGTGGTCCGTTGGTTTGGGTGCGCTGCCCAGGGCAGGGGGCCACCAGGAGTCATCCCAGGCGGAGGAAGATGGTCCCAGGATGATCACTTCCATCTTGTCTGAGTTGAGTTTCAAGCGGCTGTTCTTCATCCACTCGGCAACTTCTTTCATCCCTTCGTGTAGGTTGGTTCTGGCGGTGGCTGGGTTGTTGGTGAGGGAGAGGATCAGCTGAGTGTCGTCGGTGTAGGAGATGATGTTGAGGTTGTGTTGGCGTGCGATGGCCGCGAGGGGGCTCATGTAGATGTTGAAGAGGGTGGGGCTGAGTGATGATCCTTGTGGTACGCCGCAGATGACTTCGGTGGCCTCGGATCTGAACGGGGGGAGGCGGACTCTCTGGGTTCTTCCGGCGAGGAACAAGATGATCCACTCCAGAGCCTTCTCTTGGATTCCGATGTTGCTGAGGCATTGTACTAGGGTGCGGTAGCAGACAGTGTCGAATGCTGCGGAGAGGTCCAGGAGGATGAGGGCAGCTGTTTCCCCGTTGTCGAGCAGGGCTCGGATGTCGTCAGTGGCTGCGATGAGGGCGGTCTCGGTGCTGTAGTTGGCTCGGAAGCCGGACTGCGAGGGGTCGAGGGATCCGTTCGTCTCGAGGAAGGCGGCAAGCTGTCGGTTGACGGTCTTCTCCATGACTTTAGCAGGAAACGGGAGGAGCGAGATGGGGCGGAAGTTCTTGAGGTCGGTGGGGTCAGCTGATGGTTTCTTCAGGAGGGCGCTGAGTTCTGCATGCTTCCAGCTCTCCGGGAAAATCTTCATCTATCCCTACCTAGACGACTGGCTCCTAAAGAGTTTCACACCTTCACTACTCCGGAGCCATCTCACTTACTGTCTCAATCTACTTCACTCCCTGGGGTTGCAAGTCAACTACAAGAAGTCAGTCCTCAACCCCACGCAGAAGATACATTATCTGGGTGCGTCCCCGGACACCGCAAGGGCAAGCGTGTGTTATTCGGAGAAGAGGTTGTCATCAATGCTGCTCAAGCGTTGCGCTCTTCTCAGCTCTACACATCCCACAGCAAGGCAGGTGTCATCACTGCTGGGTTCGATGGCCTCATGCATCTTCATTATGCCCAATGCAAGACTTCACATTTGGCCTCTACAGCAGTCCCTCGAAGATCAATTGACACAGCGGTCAGGTTGTTGGGAAGATCGTGTCTCTCTTCTTCAGGCTGCCAGGGACTCCATCAAATGGTGGATGAAAAATTCACATCTGCAAGGGGTCCCGTTTCATCAGGTACCTCCGACCCAGACTGTGGTTACAGATGCCTCACTGCAGGTTTGGGGAGCTCACATGGGCCAGCTCCAGGTGCAAGGTCTCTGGTCCGAGACAGAGAGAAGTTATCACATCAACTTCTTGGAACTAAGGGCAGTCCATCTGGCTCTCAAGTCTCTGTACCTGTCCCTACAGTCCAGCTCCATTCAGATTCAGACAGACAACACAACAACAATGTACTATCTGAACAAGCAGGTAGGCACCAGGTCACGGATCCTGTCTTTGGAGTCCCAGACCATATGGAAGTGGCTTCTGACGAGGAGTCATACGATCGTAGCCGTTCATCTTCCAGGAACCTTGAACGTGCAGGCAGATGTTCTCAGCAGAGACTTCGTAGAAGTGCATGACTGGGTGCAAAACAACAAAGTCTCTCAGGAAATTTTTCAGCAATGGGGAATGCCAGACATCGAACTGTTTGCAGGCGCGGCAAATACAAAATGGCTCGTCTTCGCGTCCAGATTCCCACAACAAGGTTCATGGGGGAATGCACTTTTGATCAGATGGTCGTACACAATGCTGTACACTTTTCCACCACTCCTGATCCCGGCGGTCATACAGAAGTTTTACAGGACCAACACCAGAATGATCCTGATGGCACCAGAGTGGCCGCGCCAGTGGTGGTATCCGGACCTCCTGCAGATGTCCGAAGCGCCACACCGGAGGCTGCCCTGCTGCCTGGACTTGCTGACCAAGAATGAGGGGAGAGTATTTCATCCCAACCTCTCGTCCCTGCGATTGACTGCATGGCTCCTGAAGTCATCCAGTACGGACACTTAGACCTCTCTGCCGACTGTATAAACATTCTCAAGGAAGCAAAGAGACCCTCCACCAGGAAGTCTTATGCTTTCAAGTGGAAGAGATTCTACATGTGGAGTAAGGACAATGCTTTTGATCCGACTAAGGGTCAGGAGCAGGTGATCCTTCCCTACTTGTTATACTTGGCAAAGTCAGGCCTGCAATATCCCTCCATCAGCATTCACCTAGCTGCTATTACAGCTTACAGAAAGTCCCCTACCCAGGGTTCATTCTTTCAAATGCCAGTGGTCAAGGACGTTCTGGAGGGACTCAGGAAGGTTTATCCCCCAGTGAGATCTCCTTCTCCTCCTTGGGAGCTTAACATTGTTCTTACTAAACTGATGGGTGTTCCTTTCGAGCCTATTCATAAGGCGTCTTTGCAGCATTTGACCTGGAAGGCTGCTTTTTTAGTAGCCATCACTTCAGCCCGCGGGGTGAGTGAGATTCAGGCGCTGTGCTATAAGGAACCTTATACTGCATTTCATGCCAATAGGGTGGTGCTACGTACACATCCGAGCTTCCTTCCTAAGGTGGTCTCGGATTTTTACCTCAATCAAGTTATTACTCTGCCCACCTTCTTTCCTAAAACATCATCTCCCCCTGAGAGATCATTACACTCTTTAGATCTCCGGAGAGTATTGAAGTTTTACCTTGCCAAAACTCACAGACTTAAGAAATCTGACTGGCTCTTTGTCAACTACGGTTCCACTAACACCGGTCTAGCTGCATCTGAAAGCTATTTCTCAATGGATTGTCTCTTGTATAGCTTTATCTTACCAGTTAGCTAACAAGACCTTACAAGGCAGACCTAAAGCGCACTCTACCAGAGGGAAAGCTCTCCTTCGCAACGTTCCTATGTCTGAAATCTGCAAGGCAGCCACATGGCAATCAGTGCATACCTTCACACGCCATTACTGTCTAGATTTTGTTGCTCAAGCCGATGTTTGTTAATTGCATTTCTACTGAGGTGTCTGTACATAATACACTGTCAAAAAGAACAGACCTAACTGTTACCTGTGGTGCATCATGGGAGCAGAGGGTCTCCTGCAGATCTTAAAAGGCACGGTAGCCTAACCCTTGGAAGCCTTAAAGGCAAGGAGTCAGTTTTTTCTGTGTTTCATTATTCTGCTATGCAGCCTACAGGCAACTGCCTGCAATTACAAGCTTTCCTTAAGGCAATAAAGCTTTGTTGTATGACAATTTCTCAGTGCTTCCTCTTTTCCTTAAAGGCTAGGAGGGTATTTTTCTTACAATGCAAACATATGTAATTTCAGCATTTTTGCCATGTTGGAAACATTTTAGGTTGCATGTATATGTTTTCACATATGTATATATAATATATATATATATATATATATATATATATATATATATATATATATATATATATATATATATATCCACACGACAGGGAGCACCAAGCTAAGAGAGGCCACAGGAAGCAAAAGTGAAGTTCATATCATTTTAATTTGATCAGCAGCTTGCAAGCAGTACTCGACCTGACTGAAGCATCTCTGTTCATGGCCAGACGCGTTTCAGGATTCATTTCCTTTCATCAGTGGCTTAGCAGAAAAATGTTCAGCTGCTCACGCATTTTAATTAATCCAAACACCCGCCCTGGTAGGCGTGGCTGTCAGCACAGCCTCCTGGTGCTTGTAGTTCCATAAAGTATTGCCACAGTGGGTGCGCTGTTCATTTCTCATATCTTGCAAAATTAATAATCCCTTTTGGGTAGATGCTTCTTTCAAGGCGCTGTGACTGCCCTGCTTTTCAGCCGATGATCGAACTTGGTGTAAATCACAGCCCTGAACTGTGACTTTACATCTCTTCCTCTCGGTTACTCCAGCTCCCAATTGAGGCTGGAATGAGCCTGCAAGCCCAGCAGTGAGCCCCTCTCCACGACCGTGCCAGGCCGTAAATTATCCACACGACAGGGAGCACCAAGCTAAGAGAGGCCACAGGAAGCAAAAGTGAAGTTCATATCATTTTAATTTGATCAGCAGCTTGCAAGCAGTACTCGACCTGACTGAAGCATCTCTGTTCATGGCCAGACGCGTTTCAGGATTCATTTCCTTTCATCAGTGGCTTAGCAGAAAAATGTTCAGCTGCTCACGCATTTTAATTAATCCAAACACCCGCCCTGGTAGGCGTGGCTGTCAGCACAGCCTCCTGGTGCTTGTAGTTCCATAAAGTATTGCCACAGTGGGTGCGCTGTTCATTTCTCATATCTTGCAAAATTAATAATCCCTTTTGGGTAGATGCTTCTTTCAAGGCGCTGTGACTGCCCTGCTTTTCAGCCGATGATCGAACTTGGTGTAAATCACAGCCCTGAACTGTGACTTTACATCTCTTCCTCTCGGTTACTCCAGCTCCCAATTGAGGCTGGAATGAGCCTGCAAGCCCAGCAGTGAGCCCCTCTCCACGACCGTGCCAGGCCGTAAATTATCCACACGACAGGGAGCACCAAGCTAAGAGAGGCCACAGGAAGCAAAAGTGAAGTTCATATCATTTTAATTTGATCAGCAGCTTGCAAGCAGTACTCGACCTGACTGAAGCATCTCTGTTCATGGCCAGACGCGTTTCAGGATTCATTTCCTTTCATCAGTGGCTTAGCAGAAAAATGTTCAGCTGCTCACGCATTTTAATTAATCCAAACACCCGCCCTGGTAGGCGTGGCTGTCAGCACAGCCTCCTGGTGCTTGTAGTTCCATAAAGTATTGCCACAGTGGGTGCGCTGTTCATTTCTCATATCTTGCAAAATTAATAATCCCTTTTGGGTAGATGCTTCTTTCAAGGCGCTGTGACTGCCCTGCTTTTCAGCCGATGATCGAACTTGGTGTAAATCACAGCCCTGAACTGTGACTTTACATCTCTTCCTCTCGGTTACTCCAGCTCCCAATTGAGGCTGGAATGAGCCTGCAAGCCCAGCAGTGAGCCCCTCTCCACGACCGTGCCAGGCCGTAAATTATCCACACGACAGGGAGCACCAAGCTAAGAGAGGCCACAGGAAGCAAAAGTG
This sequence comes from Lissotriton helveticus, assembly GCF_964261635.1. NCBI lineage: Eukaryota > Metazoa > Chordata > Amphibia > Caudata > Salamandridae > Lissotriton > Lissotriton helveticus. Next base: position 1,842,064,988 of record NC_136068.1, on the reverse strand, counting down.
AAGTTCATATCATTTTAATTTGATCAGCAGCTTGCAAGCAGTACTCGACCTGACTGAAGCATCTCTGTTCATAGCCAGACGCGTTTCAGGATTCATTTCCTTTCATCAGTGGCTTAGCAGAAAAATGTTCAGGTGCTCACGCATTTGAATTAATCCAAACACCCGCCCTGGTAGGCGTGGCTGTCAGCACAGCCTCCTGGTGCTTGTAGTTCCATAAAGTATTGCCACAGTGGGTGCGCTGTTCATTTCTCATATCTTGCAAAATTAATAATCCCTTTTGGGTAGATGCTTCTTTCAAGGCGCTGTGACTGCCCTGCTTTTCAGCCGATGATCGAACTTGGTGTAAATCACAGCCCTGAACTGTGACTTTACATCTCTTCCTCTCGGTTACTCCAGCTCCCAATTGAGGCTGGAATGAGCCTGCAAGCCCAGCAGTGAGCCCCTCTCCACGACCGTGCCAGGCCGTAAATTATCCACACGACAGGGAGCACCAAGCTAAGAGAGGCCACAGGAAGCAAAAGTGAAGTTCATATCATTTTAATTTGATCAGCAGCTTGCAAGCAGTACTCGACCTGACTGAAGCATCTCTGTTCATGGCCAGACGCGTTTCAGGATTCATTTCCTTTCATCAGTGGCTTAGCAGAAAAATGTTCAGCTGCTCACGCATTTTAATTAATCCAAACACCCGCCCTGGTAGGCGTGGCTGTCAGCACAGCCTCCTGGTGCTTGTAGTTCCATAAAGTATTGCCACAGTGGGTGCGCTGTTCATTTCTCATATCTTGCAAAATTAATAATCCCTTTTGGGTAGATGCTTCTTTCAAGGCGCTGTGACTGCCCTGCTTTTCAGCCGATGATCTAACTTGGTGTAAATCACAGCCCTGAACTGTGACTTTACATCTCTTCCTCTCGGTTACTCCAGCTCCCAATTGAGGCTGGAATGAGCCTGCAAGCCCAGCAGTGAGCCCCTCTCCACGACCGTGCCAGGCCGTAAGTTATCCACACGACATTTTTCTGCTAAGCCACTGATGAAAGGAAATGAATCCTGAAACGCGTCTGGCCATGAACAGAGATGCTTCAGTCAGGTCGAGTACTGCTTGCAAGCTGCTGATCAAATTAAAATGATATGAACTTCACTTTTGCTTCCTGTGGCCTCTCTTAGCTTGGTGCTCCCTGTCGTGTGGATAATTTACGGCCTGGCACGGTCGTGGAGAGGGGCTCACTGCTGGGCTTGCAGGCTCATTCCAGCCTCAATTGGGAGCTGGAGTAACCGAGAGGAAGAGATGTAAAGTCACAGTTCAGGGCTGTGATTTACACCAAGTTCGATCATCGGCTGAAAAGCAGGGCAGTCACAGCGCCTTGAAAGAAGCATCTACCCAAAAGGGATTATTAATTTTGCAAGATATGAGAAATGAACAGCGCACCCACTGTGGCAATACTTTATGGAACTACAAGCACCAGGAGGCTGTGCTGACAGCCACGCCTACCAGGGCGGGTGTTTGGATTAATTAAAATGCGTGAGCAGCTGAACATTTTTCTGCTAAGCCACTGATGAAAGGAAATGAATCCTGAAACGCGTCTGGCCATGAACAGAGATGCTTCAGTCAGGTCGAGTACTGCTTGCAAGCTGCTGATCAAATTAAAATGATATGAACTTCACTTTTGCTTCCTGTGGCCTCTCTTAGCTTGGTGCTCCCTGTCGTGTGGATAATTTACGGCCTGGCACGGTCGTGGAGAGGGGCTCACTGCTGGGCTTGCAGGCTCATTCCAGCCTCAATTGGGAGCTGGAGTAACCGAGAGGAAGAGATGTAAAGTCACAGTTCAGGACTGTGATTTACACCAAGTTCGATCATCGGCTGAAAAGCAGGGCAGTCACAGCGCCTTGAAAGAAGCATCTACCCAAAAGGGATTATTAATTTTGCAAGATATGAGAAATGAACAGCGCACCCACTGTGGCAATACTTTATGGAACTACAAGCACCAGGAGGCTGTGCTGACAGCCACGCCTACCAGGCCGGGTGTTTGGATTAATTAAAATGCGTGAGCAGCTGAACATTTTTCTGCTAAGCCACTGATGAAAGGAAATGAATCCTGAAACGCGTCTGGCCATGAACAGAGATGCTTCAGTCAGGTCGAGTACTGCTTGCAAGCTGCTGATCAAATTAAAATGATATGAACTTCACTTTTGCTTCCTGTGGCCTCTCTTAGCTTGGTGCTCCCTGTCGTGTGGATAATTTACGGCCTGGCACGGTCGTGGAGAGGGGCTCACTGCTGGGCTTGCAGGCTCATTCCAGCCTCAATTGGGAGCTGGAGTAACCGAGAGGAAGAGATGTAAAGTCACAGTTCAGGGCTGTGATTTACACCAAGTTCGATCATCGGCTGAAAAGCAGGGCAGTCACAGCGCCTTGAAAGAAGCATCTACCCAAAAGGGATTATTAATTTTGCAAGATATGAGAAATGAACAGCGCACCCACTGTGGCAATACTTTATGGAACTACAAGCACCAGGAGGCTGTGCTGACAGCCACGCCTACCAGGGCGGGTGTTTGGATTAATTAAAATGCGTGAGCAGCTGAACATTTTTCTGCTAAGCCACTGATGAAAGGAAATGAATCCTGAAACGCGTCTGGCCATGAACAGAGATGCTTCAGTCAGGTCGAGTACTGCTTGCAAGCTGCTGATCAAATTAAAATGATATGAACTTCACTTTTGCTTCCTGTGGCCTCTCTTAGCTTGGTGATCCCTGTCGTGTGGATATATATATATATATATATATATATATATATATATATATATATGTGTGTGTGTGTGTGTGTTTTCTATATGCACCGAGATCCCGCACATGGGCGGGGATTATTCATAGATTATTACTTTAATGAGTATACCCCTGGATGAGAACTAGGATTACAGGTAAGTAACTAATCCTTCTCTTGGGCCCATTCATAGTCACCTGCTCAGTGCAGAGCCCAAAGCCGGTTTTATGTGCTTGAACTGTTTAAAGTGCAACCATTAAACCTGGTATTGCTTCTGGTTAAACCAGAGTTGTGCTGTCTAGATTTACAGTGAGCGGTATTTGTCTCTTTCTGTTCAGAGTTGTGCTGTCTAAAATCAGGCACTAATGTGGAGATATATCAGATTAAATGAAAGCACTTAAAAATGCAAGTGTATATAAACAAGTGCTCGGCTCTGCACTGAGCCAGAGAAGCGATTTTGTACTGCCCCTTTTGTTTTCTTGTGGTGGCGCCGCACAAGGGGATATGGTGGTAACCTGTTTTTTCTGCCAGCGCAAAGAAGCCTTTGGGCGTTCGACTGTGCTTTATAAATACGAACTCCAAACAGGCTTCGCTATCAAAGTTTCTGGTCTCATAACATTGTAAGTAGCACTTTCACAGGGCTACATGTACTCTCTTCAGAGGGATGAAAGACCCAAATCAGGCCGGTCAGTAGCCAACCCTGTCACCCACAAGCCAGACACAGATTTCAGCAGTGAGCAAATATGTCCACCTTTTGAAAACCTAGAACACGCTATTCATCTGTTTTTTATTACTCAATAATTGAAATTCCCAGTAACAATTCATTCAATTTCTTCTTTCAGCAGGAGCTGATCCTATGCCATCTTTACCTCTGAAGTGGCAACAGCGTGGACGGAAGTGCTATTACTTCCCAGTAAGAACAGATGTGAAGAACTGGAACGCGAGCCAGAAAGACTGCTCCTCCAGGGGCTCCCACCTGGTGGTGATAGAGGACAAGGCAGAGCTGGTAAGGCATCTGTAGTGATCACTCCACGCAGGTAGATGATATTCAGGAGGATTTATTCAAGTTAGTTGGGAGATCAGTAGTACAGTTGTATTCAGACTCACCAGGACTAGCCAGCAAGGCGCTCAGCCCTTCTCCAACTGTGCATTTCATACATCAACATTCTATGTTACATCATCTCAACAGGATTCCACTGGAGGAGCAGTGGATAACATGTAAAGCATAATAACCAAGATACTACATATCCTCCTTTCTTCCAAAAGAAAACAGAAGAGAGGAAAATATAATCAGATGTAGAAGCTAGTAGAAAGAAATAGAGAGGAGAGTACTAGAGAGAAACAAAGCAAAAGTAGAGACAAAGAAAGCAACCAAAAATCTTAAAGAAACAGATAAACACAACCTGTTTCCCATCCTCCTTTCTAATAAATGAGACAAAGAAATACAGAGAAGAAAAATAAACCATCAATGAGTACTCTCCGTACACCAACTGGCCAGGTAAGTATGCGAGAGAGTAATCCACATCAGGAGAGAAGAAAATTACAGAGAAGAATAGAAATACAATATAAAACTCCTTCTTCTCCATACTATTATAAAAATTTGAGTTTTAAATAAAATAGAAGAGTATTGGGCTACAGTGTTGTGAAAGAAAAAGAAAATAGAATAGAGAAACGCCCAGTCTATAGTGGACCAATGCCCTTTAGTTAATGGGTAAGAACCAAAACTATACACCCATGTGGGTAACAAATGAACGTGCAGAGGTAACAACAAGAGAAAATCAAACTAATGTGCACAGTAGAATAAAACAAACAACCTACACGAGACACCTTAAGTAAGGTAAGAGCGGCACTGTAGTGAAGGTTTGTAAATGTAATGACAAGTGTAATGTCATGTCCGTAAGGACGCACTTCGAAAGGAGGTACAATCTTATGCACAAGACGATGGGGAGACCCAACAAACATACCTCCGCGTGGTCAAGAGAAGTGCATTGTGGATGAGTGATAGAAACCACGCAACGTGTGAACCTAGAGAGGTGTGCACTGAAACAAAAGAAACGACTACCTCGTGGAGAGGTAAGAACAATGTGCACAGTAATGACGGAACTAAAAATCCCTGTGAAACACCTCGTGGTGAGGTAAAGATTGTGCACTGTGTGAAGGTAAAACTATCAGGCACCCTATGTAGGGTAAAATGTAAATCTAAACATTGTGCACTGTGAAGGTAACGCACATGTACACTGTACAACACTAAAAATATTGTGCCCCATACAGAAGAGACGACACCCAATGAGATAAAAACCAAGTGCACTGTGCCAATAAACTGTGTAATTAGAGTATAACCAGAAGAAATATGTTACCATAATAAACATGGCATCTATATAAAAAAGCACACATTTCTTAAGGAATAAAGCCACAACTGCTTGGTAAGAACATTAAACAGAAAAATTATTTATGTTGTTTAACCAAGATCAAAGGTGTGCCTGTCACAGCGATGATAGACAGGTGACAGTTCTTGAAGACGTGCATGCATGAAGGTACTCTGCAAGAGAAAAAATGCCGGAAAAAAGCAGAGCACTTGACAGCAGAAAAAACAAGTACTTTGAAGCAGCCATAATACCCATCGAAGATGAAACAAGGCACGTAGACAACAAAAAAACAATCCACCGCAAAGAATGTAAGCAATGGTCGGTAAATGGACAAGAAGGACTTGCTTCCCAAACGTTGAGACTGAAGAAAAGTCATAGTGACAAAATCTTGTGTCGAGTGTTGAGCGACTTGAATGAAGAAGACACTTCTCGAGCGTTGGAGCAGTTGAGAGCTAGAGCAGCAAACCACATGTTGAAAAAAAAAACCTTGACATTGTGACATAGCTGATGACGAGCTGATCTTAAAAAAAACTTTATTTGATGAACAATGGTTGGCAGATTGCTGGAAGGCACCGTCAGCAGACAATAATAGGCAATGTAAAATGCATGTATACGCCAACTCCAAGATGGCGAGTGCACAGGAGACACAAGCCGAGTGGCTCACAGAGCTCTCCTGCTGCCAAAACGTACATATGCAGCATCAAACACCAGAGAGGCCAAAGATGTCATGAAAAGCTCAGGAGAAACTCTGCACGGCACCATGCTTAATGTAAGAACGGGCGCTGAACATGGCGCACGTTGTTATTTAAAACAGGGCGGTTGAACTTCCAAATTTGGAGGGAAGAGCTGGGGCCCAAAATATGAGTAAAAGAAAGGTGAGGACACTCACCGTACACACGAGGTCCCAGCGCCACACAAATGTGCAAAAGTCATTAAAAGTGATGCGTGCTGCATCCCTCACAAGAAACAGTACTACCAATATACCAGACAAAATCTTCATGGCATTGCGCAGGCTCAAAGGCAGTTCAGCTCCTCCGATGAAGAACTGTGTCCCTGATGTGCCCACATCTGGAAATAAATACCTTGCGCAGCTTGTAGAAACCTTCAACCAGACCAAATAACAGAGAAAAACAGAAGGGGGATCAGGCCAGTTGCGTCTCTGTGAAAGTTGTATCTGAAGAGGCTGATTATAGTATGGCAGGCTCCTAGGGATGCTTAACACAAAGATGACGATCCCAGTGTGAAAAGGCATTGGTGAGGGAAAGCTTGTATGAAGAACGAAAGCTTCTTGTTCTGGATGCACACTTGAACCTTCACAGAGCACAAGAGAATACTGTAGAAACTGTAGGAACAGCATGTAAAATTGTCACTTGTTAGTTGAAACGCTGTCCAGCATGTAAACTGTCACTTGATGTTGGTATAGATGAACTTGTTCTTGGGTACCTTAGAACACCTTTTCCTTGCTTGTTGAGGTGCTGCATGCGTAGCAAGGACAGACCTTTTAAGACGCTGTAGGAACTGCAGGCAGAGAATTAGTGCATAGATGCATTAACCGAAATTGCTATCACAATAGCGGTGAAACCGCCTTTGCGAATCTTTAATAGCGATGTTCCACTGATTCTGCAAATTAAATTCCGAACTCGCAAAATATTCGCAAATCCAATTAATCAAAAATCGCAAATTGCAAAAAACACCAAAATCGCTATTAGCGAGGCGCAATTTAAGGAGAAGTCAAGCCAGGTGGTAACCATAAAGTTCAATTGAAAAAAAAACCTAACAAGATACAGGTGCAGGGTAAAACAAACACACTTAAGGAGACACAGTAGGAACATGAGTACATTCACAATGCCAGGACTCTACATCGTGGCAAGGCGGCGAAGGCTCCAGGCTGCAGCCCGGAACCGACGCAGGATCCAGGAGTGCATCTTCCGGCTGTGGATCACACTCCTGGGCCAGACTGAAGAGGAGATCTACTCCAAATACAGGCTGAATGGGGCAATTATAACCAAGCTCATCAGAGACCTTAATCCCCTGATGCAGCACCCAACAAGGAGGACCAATGCCGTGCCCACCCATGTCCAGGTCCTGTTCTGCCTCCACCTCCTGGCCTCCGGGAGCTTCCAGGGGATAGTCGCATATGCACGGGGGATCTCACAGAGCACCCTGTCACGCTGCCTACGGAGTTTCCTGGACGCCATGCTGAGCCGGATACACCACTACATCACCTTCCCTACAGCCCAACAGGACTTAACCCAAACAAAACTGGACTTTTACCACACCGCCCAATTCCCCCATGTAATTGGCTGCATTGACTGTACCCACATCCACATCTGTCTGCCTGCTGAGACAGAATACATGTACCGGAACCGTAAGTCCTACCACTCACTAAACATTCAGATGGTCTGCAATGCGAAGACCATAATCACTGACATTGTGGCCCAATACCCGGGGAGCACACATGACTCGTTTATCTTCAGGCACAGCGGCATACACACCCGCTTGGCCAGGGGTGACTTTGGCGAAGGACATCTCCTAGGTAAGTACACATGCCCACATGCAGTATGTCGAGACAATGAAGCTGCGCATAACAGGCACTGACCCTCTGCTCCTACCCTTCAGGTGACAGCGCCTATGGCCTCCGTGAGTACCTCCTCACCCCATACCTGAACCCTGCGACACCACAGAAACGGTGTTACAATGCTGCGCACATTCACACAACAAACGTAATAGAGCCGACATTTGGGATGTTAAAGAGCCGATTCCGCATCCTACACAAGACTGGTGGGGCCCTCAAATACCAGCCTGAGGTCTGCTGCCGCATTGTGGCCGTGTGTGCCATACTCCACAATATTGCCACCAACCGGAGGATACCTGTGGAGATCTCTGGTAGTGAGTCGGAGGGGGACAACCGGTCACCTGCACATGTGCATCATGCACGCGGGGAGAATCCTGCAGAAGGACACAGGCGCCACAACAACATCACAATGAACTATTTCTAGTGCACCCATACCCCTCACACAACACTGCACTCATGCATGCCACATGAAAAATGATATGAGAAAGATTTGTTTTCAGAATAAATTGTTATTATTATTCACAACAAGATGTTGAAGTTAACTGTGTTTTAAACAAAATTATAACTGTATTACATCATACAGCCTCTTGTATGTAGAGCAGGCGTGCTTGTTACTTAAGCCTGGCACTGCTGCTTATGTTCTGCCATTCACTGGCGCCTCCTGCCTGACGCACCTTGTCGCCTCTCCAGCTATACGTTGGGAGTGTCCGGCCGTGATGCTGCACTGGGCCTGGTACTGCGGCGCCTCTCTGGTATCACTGGCACAGACAGGCTGCTCAGGCTTGATGTGCCCTCACTGGCATCATCACCCCCCCTTGCATGGCCATGGCCACACACCTGTTGCTGTTGTACTGCGGTTGTGACCTGCTCCAGGGCCTTTGCCACGTCTTGGCAGCATTGCACCATTTGGATCTGCATGGCCAATGAACACCGGGACAGTTGGGAGGTTGGAGCGGGTATATGCTGAGAGCCGGGTCAGCAGCTGGCGGTGGCGTCGGCGGGTGATGTCCTGCTGCGCAACCATCAGTTGGCTGTTTTCCTTTACTGCAGCCGTTAACTCCTGCACACTCTCAGTGAGCTGGTTCATGTTGCGTGCAGTCTTGTACAACTGCAGCTGCATGGCTGCCATGTGCTGTGCCTGCTTGCGGTGCACAGCCAGCATCCGTGCTTCAATCCATAGCTCGAGATCTTGGGCCTGTTGCTCCCTGTCAGCTCTTGTGGCCAAGGTGCGCTGCTGCCTCACCCGTCCGCTTGCTGGCGAACGCACAGTGGCTGTGCGGCGTATCTGCCTCCTGGGTGGTGGTGGGGCCTGTTCTACTGCCATGCGTGATGCCTGGGGTGGTTGCAATCCTCCTGTGGCTGCTGGGAAGGTGGTGGTACTGGTGCAGGTGCAGGTGCCTGTGACGGTCCAGGTTGTGGGGCTGGATGGCTCTCTCCCTCCGTCTCCTCTGGGGTCTCCTTGATGTGGAGTACCTCACTATCTGTGGTTTCTGCATCTGCAATGTGAATGGGTGCATTATTAATTATATGGATCTTGCACATGGGATGTTGAAACATGCATGCATGCTTGCATTCCCTGACTGGCTTTAGGGATATGTTTCACTTGACAGTTCTGGCTGTATGTGTCTATCAGGGAGCATTTTCACACTACAGGTCCCACAATGCAATAGGGTGTTTCGGATGTGCAGGGACTACATTACTGGGGTTATCTAATGGGCAGCCCCAGGGGGCATGGGCATTGTTAAGGGACTGGGTCGCAGTTGCATGGCTCTTACCTTGTGATTGTTGGGTGGGTCGGGAGGTGTCCAGCTGGGTGACCCCCACACAGGCTGCAGGGTTGATGGTGTCCTCAACCAAGTCCTCCAGTGGTGTGTTGGCGGCAACTGTGGATTCTCCTCCTCCCGTGGCGAGTCTCTCCCCCAGCCTCTCAGCTATGCGTTCCTTTGCACGGCCTCTGAGGTCATACCACCTCTTCTTTAGGTCATCGATTGACCGCTGGGTCACTCCTACGGCGTTTACCTTCACCCTGATGCGCAGTCAAATGCGCCTTTTGTCAACCTCAGGCACCTTTCTGGATAGCTTCCCAAAAAGCTCATCATAGTCCTTGCTGACTCCCTCAATAAGGAACTCCAGCTCCTGTTCAGAAAATTTTATTTTCCTTTTCCGGCCAGTTTCACTGGGTCCTGCTGCTTCCTGGGACATTGTGGAATGGATTGAAGTTATGTTGTGGGGCTGCAGGGTGTGTATCCTCGAGCTCAGGGCTGTGCCTCCTCCTCTCTCCAGCTCTGTGTTCAGAGTGAGTTAGGGAACTGCCTGCTTCCTGGTTGTGATGTCATCATTGTGCTCAAAATGCGACTTCCCGTTTTTGCGATCTCGCAATTAGCGAGATCGCAATTTGCGATCTCGCAAATATCGGAATCGCTATTTCTTGTTGTGGGAACAGCCGATTCTGCGTTTTTTATGCAAATTTCGGAAATTCGCATTCGGCGATTGCGGCAGAATGCGAATCGCAAAAATTTCACGCATATTTTGATGCATCCCATTTTGCGAATTCCAAATAGCGATTCGGTATTTTTCGCTATTTGGAATTCGCAGAATGTGTGCTTAATGCATCTGGGGGTAGGCTGCTTAGAAACTGGAACTGGCACCTTTGTGTTGAGGGCAACCGGTGGGAGGTCACTGGTGGGGCTGATGTGTGCCAGTAGAAGAGTAAGTGCAGCTGTAGATTCAGAAGTAGCTTGAGGTTGAGAGTAGGAACTCAAGATGTCCTCAGAGGTAGCAGACAGAGATTCTTTGGTTCAAATCATCGCCAATAAATTGTAGTGATTACTTCATGCAGGTTGATGATATTCAGGAGGATTTATTCAAGTTAGTTGGAAGATCAGTAGTACAGTAGTATTCAGACCCACCAGAAGCAGCCAGGAAGGCTCTTCGCCCTTCTCCAACTGTGCATTTCACACACCAACATTCTATGTTACATCATCTCAAGAGCATTCCACTGGAGGAGAGTGGATAACATGTAAATCATAATAACCAAGATACTACAGCATCTGTAATACAGGAGCAGGCAGAGCTGGTAAGGTATCAGTGATACAGGAGCAAACACAGCTGGTTAGGCATCAGTGACACAGGAGCAAGCAGAGCTGGTGAGGCATCGGTAATACAGGAGCAGACAGAGCTGGTAAGGCATCAGTAATACAGGAGCCGGCAGAGCTGGTAAGGCATCATTGATAAAGGAGCAGGCAGAGCTGGTAAGGCATCAGTGGTACTGAGCCTGGCAGAACTGTTAAGACATCACTGATACAGGAGCAGACAGAGCTAGCAAGGATTCAGTGATACAGGAGGAAGGAGAGCTGGTAAGGCATCAGTGACAGAGGAGCAGGCAAAGATGGTAAGGCACCTGCGATACAGAAACAAGCACAGCTGGTAACTATTCAGTGATACAGTAGCAGGTAGGGTTGTCTGGAAATCAGTGGTAAAGGAGCAGACAAGGCTTGTAAGGCAACAGTACTCCAAGAGCAGGCAGAGCTGATAAAGCATCCAGATACAGAAGGCCGATATGTTAATTTTTTTGTTCTCAAAATTGCAATTTCTCCACCCTTCATACAAAGTGTATTAACATGCTACAGAATGGTTTTACAGCACGTAGCACCAACAACTGGGTGTGGCTCTTTGAAAACGTTACTGACAAGCAACATTATTTTAATGAACATTCGATTTTACACTGAAGTGTGGGGCACTGAAGAATGTATAGGTTGGAAACCATCCAAAGACCACAGAGTGGTAACATGTTAAAAACGCCAAGAGAAGACAGCTGAACAGAGGGTAGGGTAGAGAATTGTTGACACTGTACACTGGATGTGAGCTCTAGTAAGATAATTCACCTTATCTTAAAGGTGTGGCTTGATGTAACCCTTGACTAATGAGATGAAGGAGGCCCTTTTATTGTGTGTTGGAAAAATTGGAAAATGTTTTCAAATCATGGGAGCATTGCCCAAGCAGAAACATCTCTTGTGTGATTATTCTTTTTTTAAACCTTTTAGTGATTTTACAATTCAAACAGTACAAACAATTAGTCAACTCTTAACAAGGGTTCAGTAATCTGCAGCCATTTGAATGATCCAGAATCCAGTTGGACCTAGGTTTACCCAGATCTTGAATTATGTGCATTTACTTTTCCCCCTCTTCAATTATCTGTGGGCACAAGCACAACAGAACAAATTGTGCACTCATTCTGCGACCTGTAATCCTCTGTAACCTGTATTGCTGGCAGGGTTGACAGATTTGTCCTCCATTTCTTAAGACATCCTCTGCCCCCATAAACTTTCTTTATGGGTAGTGAATGTACGCCCAGTGGATCACTCAACCCCCATCGCTATATTACATTTTGCCACCATTGATCCCAAAACGATAAAGATTTGAGGGCAGATTTACAAGCCCCTTGCGCCTCTTTTACGGCCCCATTGCGTCACTTTTGTGGCGCAGCGGCGGCGCAAAAGATGTGCCATAGTGTGGGGTATTTACAATCTGGGAGATGCGTCACGTTGTAAAGCCCTGCGCCAGAATGAGGCGTTCCTGCGCAGGGGGGTTGTTCCGGCGCAGGAACGCCTCCTAAAAGTGGCTGAGTGAAATCTACAAGATTTCACTTAGTCACTTTGGGGCCCATGCTGCGTCAAAACCCTGCTCCTGCTTGAAGCAGGCGTAAGGATTGACGCAGCATTAACAGTATAGGGCCCCCCAGAGCATTGCTGGAGCTGCGTCACGCTTGCCACGCAACTCCAGCAATGCGCCACTTTTACGGCACATATGCGTGACGCATCTGTGCCGTTTTTGCCCCATGGTGCGCTGCATTATAAATGCGGCGCATCCATGGTGGCAGAGGCATGGCGCACAATAAGTGGCGCATCCCTGTTGATATGCAGGGATGCGCCACTTACTGTAAATATGCCCCTTGATGTATTTCGTCTGGCCTCCCACTCCCCATATATTGTAGTGTAGTTCCTATTTTCCCAATAGGCTCTGCGCATTGGAATAACATAAACAGCAGTGTAGACGTAGGACTGAGGTCATCTAGGTCTCTACTGACTATGTTAAACTTAATTTAGGTTTGCGCCAGCTAGCTCAGAGGTCACTGGAAAGTTTCTTGAATGAATAAGGAGGGACAAGCTCCCCTGGCTCAGACAAGAAGGGATTCAGTTTCTGACAACTGCATAAACATGACAACTTTGCTCCCTCAGAATAAGAGTGTATCTCTAGAGTCGTGTGAAAACAATAGACAGCTATTTCACTCAGTCAGCAGTGCATACTTAGTTTCACCAGAATGCAGAGAAATAGAGAGACGGGCGTTTTCAATAAAAGGTGTTATTTATTGAGCAGTCTTCCTTCTCATGAAAGAGAAATGAATTGCCACAATTGCAATACTTAAAGTAAAGTAAAGTGCGTACAGTAAAAGTAGTATTAGGAAATAATACTGTAAAAGCATTGATATGGTTTCTTAGCCATATGTTACTTTAAAATGGATAAAATATATACATACATAAATACATTGACTAACGTACTCAACTGGTGCTTCTAACTAAACCTACCCCGGTGTACCTCACCTAAGCCTAATACTTGGGAAGGGATGAGTAAGTAGCAGTTTAAGTTAAGTTGGTTAAGATTATTTTGCCAAGAATCTGCATCAAGAATTCTCCTAAGGGTTTAGTCAGCTCCGTACCTTGGTAATAGAATATGGGAGGTCTGGTATCTCTTTCCTCAGGACTCGATATCCCAGCAACCCGCAAGGGTAGGCTGGAAACACCGGAGCTGGATTTTCTCGGCTGGAGAAAAATACAGCGTCTCTCTGGGAGGGGCGGCTTCCGTGGGCTCTCGCATCAGCTGGGCTCTCGGGCAAGTAGATGGCCGCTCTGCTCCAAACCTCCGTGTGTATGCTTAAGGCAACTGTTGGTATTTTATACCTGAAAGGTGCCGGGCTTGACGTAAGGTTGGACATAAGACGTCACCAAGAACTAACAGTTCTTGCTGGACTCTAGGAGTTCTTGTTCAAATCAAAACAAAAGCAGTGGGGGGGATTTCCCTGGCTGCTGGAGGCTTGGTTTGTTTAAAGAACGCGTTGTGCTTTCTAGGAGTCGATGGGAGTAGGCGTGCTGTGCTTTGGACTGCATGGGCTATTACTGAATATGGATCTGATTCTTATGCCTTTATCAGGATATTATTGATTATAACCTCACAAGGGCATAAATCGGGAATATCGAATTAGGGTCCTAGATATAAACACAACAATTTTGAATATGAGTTTTTTAGCTGCATCTTCTATCCGCACTCTCATTACTGTATTGAGAAATTGTCTTACCTGTCCCAATATTGTTTTACTGAGAGACATGACCACATGTGTAAAAAACTCTCCTCTTGACCACATCCCCTACCTCAGTCATGTAGCATCACTTTTCCCATTTTTCGAAGTGCTATTTTTGTAGTATGATCGGTGTAGGATAGGCATTGTATCAACTCAGTCGCTACCTCCTGGGGGGTTCATAACACTTCCTCCCATTCTCCTTCCTAAAATAGTCCCAATACTGTTTCCCAATGAACTCTTAATTTTGCTAATGTTTCCGTTTGGCGAAAATATCGAGTTGTAAATATCGGAAGTCACAAATATTGGAAATGCAAAAATAGCATCAACAATATTGTTTTTTAGGTAAGTAAGATAGGTTTTAGGAATAGTGTTGTTTTTAGGTCTCGTGGCGTTTACCGCGCGAAAGCGCGGTCTCGCCTGAGACCTATTGTCACCGGCTCAGCTTCCCAGGAGACAAGAGATGGCCACGCGTCAAGTGCCCGGAATGCACTGCCGAGATGCTGCTGCTGTCAGTACTTCCCTCAGCGCCTGCTCCTGTCTGTCACCAGAGACCGGTGCGCAGAGGGGGGTGGTGCTGCTGCCGCCAGCCCTCGCCCTGTCCGAGAGCCGCAAGTGCTCCAGGGAACGCCGCAGTACGGACCAAAGGAGGCCTCTCAGACCCCCACCTCCCCCGTCACACGTGCTTGAGACCACCGCGCTCCGTGCACAGACCACTCAACCATGCTTCTCAGATCATCACCCATGACCATACCAGTCCCCGACTTGACTCAAAACCGTGGGAGAAGATAAGCTTATAAGATTTTAAGAGAGTGAGATACACTTTAGGTGATTGGAGAACGAACAGTTTTTTTGTGTGTTTCTTTTGCAGAGTAATATAGATTGGAAAAGTGGGTGACCCCCCACTCAACCCCAGTCTGTTGAGGCATTTTGTCAGGGGGTTGTAAAAAGTGTCACTGTCTGATCCAGCACCAATACCAACAATTGATCAGCGATCGATACTCACCAACATCACAACAATGGCCCATACACATTCACCCAGTATCCCTGATGCTCTGGGGTCAGTTTGTTTTTTGACACAGTGCTCCACACTGCTCCATATTTACAAACTGATTGTTAGACCCAGTGGTTTATTTATTTATTTATTTAATGCAATTTTATATAGCGCGAACATTACCCGAAGGTGTCAGAGCGCTTTACAAAATAACCAGTTGCGATACATAAAGACTTAGGATTACATGCGTTGCATAAAAGATACAAACAGAAAAAAAACTGCAAATGTATCAGTTATAAAGTCACACAAGGAAGAGATACAAACAGAAAAAAAATGTAAAGTCATTCAAGGAAGGGATACGAATGGATATACTCTAAGAGTCACATTGGTATGGTAGAGAGTACAAAGGTCTACTGCATATACTAGTGATTAGAGTTATATCTATATACATAAGGAAGGGATACAAATGGATATACTCTAAGAGTCACATAGGAATGGTAGAGAGTACAAAGGTCTACTGCATATACTAGTGATTAGAGTTATCTCTATATACATACGGAAGGGATACAAATGGATATACTTAAAGAGTCACATAGGAATGGTAGAGTACACAGGTCTACTGCATATACTAGTGATTAGAGTTATCTCTATATACATAAGGAAGGGATACAAATGGATATACTATAGGAGTCACATAGTCACATAGGAATGGTAGAGAGTACAAAGGTCTTCTGCATATACTAGTGATTAGAGTTATCTCCATATACATATATATATACAAATAGTAGATTTTCTCAGGTCAAGACCCAAAAAACCAGGAGAGCAGAGTTCCATTAAGTGGGGTCAGAGGGGTACGCAGTCACAACACCAAGGGAGGGTGGGAGGGATACAAGGGTATGGAGAAAAGGCAAATCAGAAAAAGGAAGAAACATTTAAGGATCGTCAAGGGGGAAACAAGGGAAAAGGGGAAAAGACGAGGGAATAGACAAGATGGCGGGTCAGGGTCCAGAGAAAAGCGGCCGAGAACAGCAGCAAAATGGTGGCCAGGACAAAAGAAACAAGCATTTGCAATGCAATAGGTCTTCCATTTGTTGGAGTTATTGACATTGTAAATGACTGTTTTTTAGGTATGTTTTTTAAGTGTAGTGATAATTTAAAGGACAAGAGGTGTGTAAACACACACTTTGTACATATAGTCGTTGCTTAGGAGAAGCAATGCTGCCAGTAACTGCACCTCTTTTAGTGCCAGCCTTGCTTCTCATAAGCAAGGACTATAAGTTTAAAGTGCGTGTTTACACACTGCTTCCAGGTTTTGAAAACACAGAAATAAGTCATTGTAATTTACAATGCCAATAACTCAAACTCCTGTAAATGCGAGACATATTGCATTGCAAATGCTTGTATTAATTCTCTCAGCTCTTTTACCAGTTTCCAAGCTGAGAAACAAATCACCTAGCTCCACAAATGTGCCTCATAGAAGGATGCTACTGTCTCCAGGCACTTCTGAATGAATGGGCTTTGTGTTCTGTAGCATTCTCAGATTGTCTCTAGCAAACAATTCTAGATTTGCAAACTTTCCTTTAAAAAACTGCCTCATCTGCTACTTTGGGCAAATTGCTCACAATCCCATCACATTTGAGAACAGTACCGAACCCGCATAGGGGCGTAGATGTCCAAAGTCCAGCAGGTACAGTGGCACCAGGTATCAGAGCGCTTTAAATCAGCATGCTTATAACAAGCAAGACTATCACTCTATATTACTGCCAACTTTGCTTAGCATAAGCAACAGCTAACCATTCACAAATAATGTTTATATACCAATTGCAAATAAATAAAACAATTTAATGCAAAGCATTGTCATTTACAATGCCAGTAACTCAAACTTTAATGCTGCGAGACCTATTGCATTGTAAATGCTTGTTAATATAGTTTTCAATAATATAGTTGTAAAAAATGACATGTTTTAATAATTGCTATGTGTTTTAGTTCATTTATTAATTGTATGTGTTACCATTGTTTGTGCAATTTTTATAAAAGAAAAGTGATATAGTTTGTAGGCAGCCATGTTCAAAATTGTTATAAACCTTACAAAACCTCCAATACAGGATACCAGTGGAAATTATTTTATTCAACAAGAAGCAGAAGTGAGTCTCCTTGATTAGTGTAAGAAAACACCATGCATTACCCTGGGAAAGGCTACTAGAGGGGTGCACAATGGGAATGATAGCTCTGCACAAAAATATTATTGGGCCTCAAAACTTGTAATGGTTAATAAATTGTAACTTGAATCCTTGGATGATCCAGCAATAAGGGTAGATAGACATGCCATGGAATCCAGGGGTTTCCCAACTGTATTATACACAAAACATTTAAGCGAGTTCCTACCAACCCATACACAGATATTAATCAGAATCTGGAGAAAGGCCACAAAATTTTTGAGTTGGGAAAAAGCGATCACCATGAAGACTCCTCTTTAGAACAGCAACACCCTGGCAGGGATGAGGAAACTTGAGGGATTCTCTAGAAGGTACCTAATTGGTATTAGTAAGGTTGGGGCTGTATGGAAAAATTATAGATTTGAGTTGCTGGAAAAACTTGATCAGGAATAACACCTGGCAGACCCTGAGGCACACAGATATGTGCTATTCAGGTATGCACTGACTGCATATCAAACACATTGTGCCTGTGGAGGACTCCTCACTGCTAAAGGAGTTCATTATATGAAACCTTGCCAAAGAAAGTAATATCTATGATTTTTTGGAATATTATCAATAACTCCTCAGATACGGATCACTGACACAATATTGTAATAAATAATATAGTGGACAAAATGTTGTGGCAAAAATATTTGGTTACCAAAATGGCGTGCTCATTCATTTATAAATTTGGTAAGTGAAAAAATATTAGGAAAATTCTTTTTTTAACACTAATATTGTCAAAGAAGGCAAAATATATGTTTGTGCTATAAATAATGTTTGAAGAAGTACATGTTAAATATTTAAATATATAAATGCAATATATTCCACTAATATTTAATACAATGTATAAATATATACTTATATAAACACACAAACACATATACATAGATTTGAGTTTGTATTTATATATACATATATACACCCTTGTTTCAACGGACCCTTGATCCTCCAGACTCACCTGCTGTTCGCACCCGTCCTATGACGTTGCTCACTCCCCCACGCCACCAACCTGACTTTGCCAACATGGTGCTTGCTGGGAATTGAAGTTCATCTCATCTTACCATGAACTTCAGCTGGTATGCTGATTGCTTGAGGGGGAGGAGACTCAGGTGCTTACATGGGATTTAAACAGGAGGAGTCATTTTGGGCGTTCTTAGCAGCGAAGGGCGCTGAAGAAGGCTATCACGCCGAAATGCATTCGCCGCCGCTGGGGTTTCAATGAAATAAAGTGGTGATCTGCTCGGAAATCCCCTTTGTGGCCTCTGATCTTTTTCGAGGAAAGGATGTTCATTAATATATATATATATATACATATTTATTCAAGCACGTCCTTTGTTTACTGTGATTACCGTGTGACCAAGACACCGCTGAGTGTCGAAACGCGTAACAGTGCTAAGGAATAAATCTGGTGATTTAATCTCTCTCCTGAGTGCGCATTTTTACTTTTTTGGGGGGACTTTTTATGGATTTTGCATATATATATATTCACTCAAAAAACTATAAGTTTTAGGGGTGTCATAGTTAGCTGGACATTTCACTAATACAAAACCATTGAAATTGCTCCCATATAGTTAGTTGTACTAACTATATTTCGCGCACCCGCAATCCACTGCTGATGATGTCACATATTACATAATTCATGACATGGTCAGTGACATCACTGATCACATCTCAAATGACATCAAGGATGACATCACTGATGACATCATCCAGTGAATGTGGTTTGCTTCGTTATTTAAATATGCATTATATATACAGCAATTTGCATTGAAGTATGAGTGGATATATAAAAATAAATATTTGGATGGAGGACTTTAACAATGTATAGTGTCTCACTAAATATAGTGGATAGTGACTAAACTGTGTGAATATCTCTATCACTTTGTCAGTTGTTGTGTAAACTGGTTCTCCAGTTGGTTACTAGCTATGTGAAAGTCTATATTAGTTATTGATTAGTTAATTGAGTATTTGTATGGGAGATTGAATGTGTGTGTGGTTCGGTGGAGGGTGTGTGACTGCCCAAAGATGTGTGAATAGTTGATTCAGTAGATATATGAAGTTAAAACTACATGATCTAACAGTTGTTTGGGTGAGTGAATATCTTTATGGGTATAGTGATGAGCAAATATATTTCTCAATGGTACATGTCCAACAAACTAGAAAAATAAAAGGCAGTGTATGTGTCAGTTGTTGTATATAAATAAGTATACATAAGACTCAATGATTGTGTGAGTGACTGTATGGATAACTGTATACTTGTAATAATGATTTTATAATATACTAAATATGACTTACTATATAAATGAATAGATGAAGTGGTGTTTGTATAAGTGTGTAGCTAACTAAGTATGTAAGTATGATCCATTGTTTGCATAAGTGAGTAGGATAACTTCAAATGTGAATAGGTTGTGTGCTGGTGTGTAATGTCGATATAGGTGTGTAAGTATTTTTTATAGTGTTCTATTTTTCATTGACAGCATGTATGAGTGAATCTACAGGTAAGTGATTAGATGTGTGTATACATCTAGGAATCAATGAGTGGGTTTTTAAATACTTGTATTGCTGTGTCAATGGATTCAAATATGATACTCTGTATTTTACAAAGAGTGATGAAAGATTTTACTAGGGTATGAAAAGATGTATGTGATTGTCACGTGAATGATGTCATCAGTGATGTCACTGACCATGTCATGAATGATGTAATATGTGACATCATCAGCAGTGGATTGCGGGTGCGCGAAATATAGTTAGTACAACTAACTATATAGGAGCAATTTCAATGGTTTTGTATGAGTGAAATGTCCAGCTAACTATAACACGCCTAAAACTTAGTTTATTGAGTGAATTTCAAAGGTTTTTTAAAAGCTAATTTCTAACTATATAAGGCCTGAAACCTATGGTTTTTTCAGTGAATTTGCAAGGTTTTTTAAATGCTAATTCCTAACTATTTAGGGCCTGAAACCTATGGTTTTTTTCAGTGAATTTGCAAGGTTTTTTAAATGCTAATTCCTAACTATATAAGGCCTGAAACCTATGTTTTTTTCTGAAAATTTGCAAGGTTTTTTAAATGCTAATTCCTAACTATATAAGGCCTGAAACCTATGGTTTTTTCATTGAATTTCGACGTTTTTTTAAATGACAATTTTTAAATGTATTAAGTTGGGTTTTTTTATACTGATTTACTACATTTTTGCAGGCAGGTATTCAGAGGGCGCGCTCCCTTTTTACAACACTCTGCAGCGCAACCCCTGGCGCGTTTGCAGAGGAGGAACTAATTCCCCTTGCATACTGGGGGTCCCTGGGGGGCAACTAGCCCACCAGGAGCCTCCAGTATAAGCCAGGGGGCTGCATTGCAGAGAGGTGTAATGAGGCCACACCCTTTTTTACGCCTCTCTGCAACGCAGCCCCCGGGCGTGTTTGCAGAGGGGGAACTAATTCCCCTTGCATACTGGGGGTCCCTGGGGGCCAACTAGCCCACCTGGAACCTGCAGTATGCGCCAGGGGGCTGCATTGCAGAGAGGTGTAATGAGGCCACACTCTTTTTTACACCTCTCTGCAGCGCAACCCCTGGCGTGTTTGCAGAGTAGGAACTAATTCCCCTTGCATACTGGGGGTCCCTGGGGGCCAACTAGCCCACCAGGAGCCTCCAGAATGCGCCAAGGGGCTGCGTTGCTTTGCCCCGGGGGCGGTAGCCCCCAGCGAAGTGTGGGGGGGATTATGGACCCCCCACACTTCTTTATCACTATGCCCCCGTGATTTGGTCCCCCCGTGGGGTAATTTTTTAAAAAACAGACCAGGTTTTTTTTTTTAAATTGGTCCTTTTTTGTCCTTGTGGGACCACCTGGGCAGGCCTAGGGTGTCAGGGTGTATCTACCCTGCCCCCTTATTGTGTTCTTCACGTTTGTTTTCTTGCTTTCTTTTGCCTTTGTCTATCGAGCACAAGATGGATGCCAACACTTCCTGGTTAGAAGTGTTGCCAGCCAATGAGCATGCAGCTTTCTCGGGAAGGCATGCTGATTGGCTGCCACTGTCTGTCAACACTAGCACAAGATGGATGCCAACACTTCCTGGTTAGAAGTCTTGACAGCCAATGAGCATGCAGCTTTCTCGGGAAGGCATGCTGATTGGCTGCCACAGTCTGTCAACACTCTAAACCAGGAAGTGTTGGCAGCCATCTTGTTCCTCGGTAGAACGAAGGCACAAGAAAGCAGTGAAACAAAGGTGCAAAACACGCAAAGGGAGCAGGGTAGAAGCACCCTGACCCCCTAGGCCTGCTCAGGGGGTCCCACAAGGACCCCCCAGGTCCCCACATTTTTTTTTTTATCGCGATATTCCGAACGATTGAAAGTGACTTTTCTTGAGAAACATTTGGATTTGGATTATCATGTCCTATACTTTGGAATTTTTGAAAGACTGACTTTGAGGATGCTATAAATTACTCAAGTCTGCCCGAATTGTGTGGGTAAAATTGATACCTAGTCACTTTGAATAAGAATGTACTTACGTCTCGTCTAACATTTGGAAGAAATATCTAGTTATATGACAACAGGATACCAACATAACTTGAAGGAAATAAGAACGCCCTGAAGAAGTTCTGTTGTACAGAACGAAACGCGTCGGCTGGCTGTGGTACATAAACTTAAGGAAAATAAAAGCATTTGAATATACACCAAGATTCAGCACTTCAATAAGGACTCTAAGTGATATGATTTGATTGGACTTGTTGTGCAAGTGGTGCTGTGCCAAACTTTGGAATATTCTCTAATACTCTCTACTATTCTTCTCTACTACTCCACTACTCTCTAATACTCACTCTCTACTACTCATTCTCTACTACTCTACTACTCTCTCCCTACTACTTACTCCCTACTACTCACTATCTACTACTCTCTACTACTCACTCTCTACTACTCTCTACTCTCTACTACTCACTCTCTACTACTCTCTCTCTACTACTCACTCTCTACTACTCTCTCTCTACTACTCTATACTACTCACTCTCTACTACTCACTTTACTACTCACTCTCAACTACTCTCTACTACTCACTCTCTACTACTCTCTCTCTACTACTCTCTACTACTCACTCTACTACTCACTCACTACTACTCTCTACTATTCTCTCTCTCTGCTACTCACTCTCTACTACTCCCTCTCTACTACTCTCTACTATCCACTCTCTACTACTCACTCTCTACTACTCACTCTTTACTACTCTCTACTACTCACTCTCTACTGCTCTCTACTACTCACTCTACTACTTACTCTCTACTACTCACTCTCTACTACTCACTCTCTACTCACTCTACTACTCTCTACTACTCACTCTGCTACTCTCTTTACTGCTCTCTACAACTATCTACTACTCACTCTCTACTCTCTATTACTCACTCTCTACCTCTCTACCTCTCTCTACTAGTCTCTACCTCTCTACCTCTACCTCTCTACCTCTACCTCTCTACCTCTACCTCTCTACCTCTCTCTACACGCACACATATATACATATATATGCATATATATGCATATATATGCATATGCATTTATATATATGTATGTGTATATATATATATATTACCTACTGGCGGTCGCCAGTAGGTATATATAGTTAGGATTTTTTCTCTATGGAATTTTTGAAAATTCTATGTCTAATAACTTTGGCGTTTGTGGACGGAATTGGCTGAAATTTTCAGGAAAATGGCACATTTTGTTTCTGAGCAGCCCCTTAGAATTTGGGGGGGGTTCGTCAAGGGGGGGCCGAGAAAAAAGGGGGGTCCCAAAACACGTTTTTCCAATGTTAATTTCCATAGGGCGGTTGGCCTCACTTTTAGCCCGAACGGCTGAATGGATTTGCACGAAACTTGGCAAAATTGTAGGGACTGGTAGCCCGATGTGCCTTTGCTAGGTCTCAATATATGTGCTCCAGTGGATTTTGAGAAATTAACATTCAAAAAAAGATATATATCTGTAACAGCGGACCGGGCAGCGCTCCGCTTCGCGTACTTTTCGCGTTACGGAGCTTTGTGAAGCGAAGCTGATTGGTTCTCCGGCGTCTGTAAACATTCCAAACAGTCCGTAGCGGCCGCCATCTTGTCTCTCGGTAGGATCGAGAGACAAGAGGAGGCCAAAGCGAAGGGGCAAATGACCATAAGGGGGCATAGTAGATCCTCCCTGACCCCATAGGTTTGATGTGGAGGCTTTAAAAGGGCTCCGCGGGGCAAAAAAAAATAAAAATCGTTTTTTTTGGTGGGGTGCGCCCGGTTAGCGTAACGGGAAGCGGACTGGGGAGCGTACTACAAGGAAACAAGAATGATTGACTTTTAACTTATTGTATGTTTATAGACTTTTTTTTTTTCTTTTTTTTCTGCTGAGTGACGTCTCGGCCTATCTCCACGGGATGCAGTCCCTACCATCTCGGAGTTTAAGCCCAGGGGGACCGGTAGTGTGGGAGAGATAACGTCTGTTAACGTTCGATTCGAAGGAAATCAGGAAGTGTTGAAAAACATTGTCTGCGCCATCTTGCCTTTTTTCAAATGCCACACTTTTGTCGTGCACGGCAGCCATTTTAGATGCCTTGACCAGACCCACTCTCTGCACGCTGTCGATCCTTAGCATGGCTCCCCACCCTCGCAAGCATCTCCCCCAGGCACTGGTCACCCCCGCTCTCTGTCTTATGCATGGGCAATAAACCTCCCCCCATCTGCGCTGCTCTTCCCTGAGAATCACACCCTGTGCCCGCCTGACACCTCCCTTTCGCCCTATTCACTACCGCACCCTCTGACACTCCTCTTCCTCTGTGTCCGATTGTCCAGGCCGGTCCCAGGCTATCAGCTAGCCCTGCAGATGTAGTTTATGGCCCCAGCTGTAAAGAATCACCCCTCTTCAAAGGAGTTATAGTAGATCAAGGCCCACACCCGATGAGATCCGTCACACCACATGCGTTCCTACTATCTGAAAACCATCCTGTATTGTGATTGGGGAGGGGACCGAGCCTGAAGCGGAAGATTCCAGGGATGACTCTTTGTACATCAAAGTTTTTACAATTATGTGTCACATTAAAAATATATAGCACTCCAACAAAGTAGTAGGATTATAAAACTTTAATAACTTATAAATATATACAACAAAACAAAAACAGTAAAAACATTTAAACATTTTTAGGGAAAAAGAAGGAACAATGGTCAGTAGCGGTCGGTTGTGCGAATAGTCCCAAGGCAGCACAACGTCCTGATTTCTGGACGGTACCCAGGTGATGTTGCCTGGGTGCCGCACTGATTTGGGTATCCGGCGTGGGGCGTCCCGGGGGGTGGGTCGTCAGTAGCAGTCTGTTGTGCGAATAGTTCCAAGGCAGCAGAACGCGCTGAAATGTGGATGGCACCAAGGTGATGTCGAGTAAGTTGCCGCCCTCCGAATAACGGCGTGGGGCGCCCCGGGGGGGGGGTGAGGCGGCGTGAACAGGCCTCCCCAGGTGGAGGCTCGTCTGCTGTAGTGGGGCGCCCCTTTACCGTTTCAGTTGCCATTCCGTCCGCTTTTGGTCCACTGTGTTAAAATCCGCCATTCAGCTGAGTTGCGCCCACTCTTGCGGTGCAGCGATAGGCGGCTGCCACAGGACTCTCAAAATGGCGGCAGGCTCTTTCCTTTTTGGGCCTGGTCCACTGAAATGGCCCTGGGACACCTTGGAAATCGGACGCTTGTCTGCTAGGTCTTGGACCCCATTCTCGAAAGCGTCCCCTCAGCCTTGAGGATTGTACAAAAGTCTTGGGGTCCCCCGACTCCCGCAGGCTTCTGGTGGGGAGCGGCTGCCATGATTGCTCGCGGAATGACCACGACGGAGCCACGAGATGGTGGTGCTTTCATGCTGACGCCAGCTTCAGTCTGAAACATCCAGAAACAAGGTGGGGCTTTCATCGTTTGGGAAAAAAAAAAGTTTTCATCCAATGAAAAGTGTTATTTTTAGGTCATATGATCAAGCCTTCCATCATTAGGAAACCAAAAGTAAAATGAACCAATGAAAAGTTTTATAAACAAGTCACATGACCTGTTATGCGGCATAGGGTATAAAAAGCGTAGAAAATCCGTTGGCACGTGAGGCGGCGTCAGTAGCGGACCGATGTGCGAATAGGCCGAAGGCAGCACAACGCGCCAAGATCCGGATGGCACCGGGGTGGTGTCTAGCAAGTTGCCACACAGGTGTGGCCATCCTACAATGCTGAAAGTCGGCGTGGGGCGCCCCGTTGGCCTGTGAGGTGGCGTCAGTAGCGGACCGATGTGCGAATGGGGCCAAAGGCAGCGCAACGCGCCAAGATCCGGATGGCACCGAGGTGGTGTCTAGCAAGTTGCCGCACTGGTGTGGCCGTCCTACAATGCTGAAAGTCGGCGTGGGGCGCCCCGTTGGCCTGTGAGTTCGCATCAGTCAGTGGGGGTTGTTTGAGGATCTGACTGCATTGGAAAGCAATGTGATGCTGTGCGTCGCCCCCAAGATGAAGGTTCCTCGGCTGTAGTGGGGCGCCCCTTGGTGTTTCACTCGCTGTGCAGCTGAGTTGCGTGCGCACTTGCGGGGAATAGGTCGAAGGCAGCACAACAATATTTTCTGAATAGAAGACACCACAAGGCGCTGAGATTCGGTTGGCACCGAGGTGGTGTCTAGCAAGTTGCCGCACTGGTGTGGCCATCCTACAATCCTGTTCCGAATAACGGCGTGGGGTGCCCGAAGGGGGGAGGGGGAGGCGGCGTGAACGGGCCTTCCCAGGCGGAGGCTCGTCTGATGTAGTGGGGCGCCCCTTTACCGTTTCAGTTGCCATTCAGCTGAGTTTCGGCCGCTCTTGATGCTACAGCGACAGGCGGCTGCAACAGGACTCTCAAAATGGCGGCCTGTTCTTTGGATTTGGGCCTGGTCCACTAAAATGGCCCTGGGACACCTTAGAACTCGGACGCTCGAATTTTTTTTCCTTTCCTCTACATGCAAAAAAGGTAAATGCCCGTTACGTTACACGCTTCATCTGCCACGATGTACTCTCCAGAGGAACCGAAAAAAATATAGTTATGGCAACTATACCATGCATCGTCATATGGAGAGGTGGCACCGATTAATTATAGTGCTGCATAAAAGAGAGATTTGGAGGAGAACCCCCGACCTGCCAGTACATTCACCAAAGAAGTGGCACTGACAGCATCAAAGGCAAGGGAAACGGTCCCAAATATTTAGAAGAACTTTGGAAAGATTAAAATGACCTGTTTAGATTGTGGCAAATTAATTTCATGTGGACAGATGAGTGTTACTCTAATAAATACAGCATATGAACATCATCATAGTCGATGGTTGGTAGAGACATTTTGACTATATCCTGGACCTGCCCGTGCTCGCCCAAAATGGCGCCGGAATAAATGGGACTCGTAACTCCTTGTTGTGTACTGGTTGCAGAACCTTGAAATCACGAGATACGTATGCAGTTTTGAAGCACATGGCGGGCGGGGACGAGAATTGATTGAATATTTCGACATCCCTATTGATATTAAGTTCTGATGTGTTATTGATTACTGTACTATTGAAAGTTCGAATTAACGTCACCCATGGTACTTTCCCGCAAATGTATATCTAGATAATTTTATTGTAACTGGCTCTGTCGTATTTTAATTATAAAATGTACGTCCACCGATTCCGCAACTGTTAGATACCTTAGTTCTTGCAACCTAATGGCCCGCCCGTTACGTTCTTCTACAGTGTAAATGTCTACTCATCATATACGATTACAGTTTGCTCCGTGGCCGGCCCACGTGGTTATAGGCCCGTATTTGTATACTGACGTTTTCACAATAAAGGTTTTTAAAAGAAAACATGGTAGTAGTTTTTACATTGGTAAAGTTTTTAATAATAGTCACTGTTTTAGAATCAGTAAAAGGCAAGTGAAATAAAGCAGTCCAATTACATGAGGGGTAAAAGGTATAATACGCAGGAACGCAGTAAAGATAAATGGTCAAGGGCTGTTGTGTTTTCTACTCCTGCAACATAAAGTGATCGATAAGAATCTGATATTCAGGCGTATCGGCGACTAAGACAGCAGGCCGAGCCTCTTTTGCTCAACGGCTCCGTCATGGGACAAAGAAACGCCCTTTATCTCGAAAAAGGAATATATTTTACTTGCAGGACAGTTGTAAATTTTCCGGGAAAGTACATTAGCCTGGAACATTATAACATATGTTTAAGAAAAAATAATGTTCGAAAGTAATAAAAAGCGTAATTTTTAGGTCATATGACCAAGCCTTTCATCATTAGAATAAGAAAAGTAAAATGAACCAATGAAAAGTTTTATTAACAAGTCACATGACCTGTTATGCTTACGTTACGCGCTGCGCGCCGCGCCCCGGATCGCTTCCGGGAAGCTGCGCGCCGTGCCCCGGATTGCTTCCGGATGCGCTAACGCGGCGCGTCATATGACGCCTTACGCGACAACGCAGGTCCAGAATATAGTCAAAATGTCTCCACCAACCAGCGATCGGAACACAACCCCGTTCAGCAGGCTAAATAGTTCTGTTAAATGACAACAGAAGGGACAGGCAACAAGAACCATCAGTCAAAGAGGGGAGGGCAAGTTCTTCTCTACCGGGTCACGTTGGGGCGCTACCGGAACTGATCGAATTGGTAGTCTACAGTGTTTCTGGATGTTTCAGACTGAAGCTGGCGTTAGCATGAGAGCACCACCATTTCGTAGCTCCGTCGTGGCCATTCCACGAGCAATCATGCTAGGCGCTCCCCACCAGAAGCCTGCGGGAGTCGGGGGCCCCCAAGACTTTTGTAGAATCTTCAAGGCTGAGGGGACGCTTTTGAGAATGGAGCCCAAGCTCTAGCAGACAAGCGTCCGAGTTCCAAGGTGTCGCAGGGCCATTTTAGTGGACCACGCCCACATCTGAAGAGCAGGCCGCCATTTTGAGAGTCCTGTGGCAGCCGCCTATCGCTGCACCGCAAGAGCGGGAGCAACTCAAGTACATGGTGAGCGTGACGCTGTAGTCGAAAGAGCGGGCGGTAAACAGCTGAATAGCGGAAGAGGCACAGTGTAGCAAAAGCGGGCTGAATGGCAACTGAAACGGAAAAGGGGCGCCCCACTACAGCGTGTCTTTAGGTGAAACGGATTGTGGGACAAGGTGAAGAATGGAAGAGTCACCAAAAGGCAAAAAGTTCCGCTTGACCCCGGGAGCCGGCCACCTATGTCAGGGGCGATCTCAGGCCACACCAGGGCAACACGACTTGGGGAGGGGGCAGGAGCCAAGCGCCCCCTCCGAGTCCGCGCCATGACACCGTCCCTCGGGGGCCTCCGTCAAGCGGTTCAGGGTGGCACCGCATCACATTGTTTTCAAATGCAGTCACGTCCTCAAACAGCCCCCACTTACTTTGAGAATAGTGAAGCTGAAGCAAGTGCAAATAGGCTTCAGACAGTGTTACAAGCACTCCTCAAAACTTTGAACCATCAGAGTGCATGAGTTTCATGCTCGATCGATTGAGCTAGCCGGATCGGGCAACAAAAAGTATAAAATAGTTATGTAAATAGTTATTTAATAAAATGTTTTACCCTGTTACTTTGCTGGTGTGTTGTATATATTTGTAATATTTGCATAGAGTTTATCGTTATTTTGGGCGGGGTGGGTGGTGGAGCCGAGCTGTCTTGCAGCCATCATGGTGTGGAGTTCAGTTCATCTCACTAGTTTCGTATTTGTCATGAGGGGTTGTTCCTAATGTTTCTATTTTAGCGAGGTCAAAAAGAGATCCCATTAGTGGCCTACTGATTTTGCTCGATTCCTTTTGTTTTTTTACACGATTTTTCGCTATCTGCAAAGACTAAACAGCGTATTGCGACTCTGTGCTTGTTTGTAAATAGAGAATGAACCAAAGAGAACCAATTCTAAAACAGTAAATGCTTGGATAACAATCAATCAAATGGAGAGAGAAGCAGGCACGACGGATTACAACGGGGGCAAAGGCCTGCGTTAACTACCCTTCACTATCTGCAAAGAGAGAGTACTCCTAATAGAAATGAGGGGGGGGGGGGCAGCATTGAAAGCAGATCAGTGTGCATAAACACAAAAATGTTTTTTCTTACCACGTACTTGACAATCGACAGCTTATGATATTTGCTATTAAAAAACCATTGAAATTCACTGAAAAAACCATAGGTTATAGACCATATATAGTTAGGAATTAGCATTTAAAAAACCTTATTTTACTCACACAAAACCATTGAAATTCCATATATAGTTAGTTGTACTAACTATATATCGCG
The DNA here is from genome assembly GCF_964261635.1 of Lissotriton helveticus. Classification (NCBI taxonomy): domain Eukaryota; kingdom Metazoa; phylum Chordata; class Amphibia; order Caudata; family Salamandridae; genus Lissotriton; species Lissotriton helveticus. The sequence goes on along the minus strand of NC_136068.1, from coordinate 1,842,035,486 downwards.
GACCCGCAATCCACTGCTGATCATGTCACATATTACATCATTCATGACATGGTCAGTGACATCACTGATGACATCACTGATGACATCTCAAATGACATCACTGATGACATCACTGATGACATCTCAAATGACATCACTGATGACATCACTGATGACATCTCAAATGACATCACTGATGACATCACTGATGACATCTCATTTGACATTACTGATCACATCACTGATGACATCATTCATGTGATAATACGATGAACCTCTTCAGACTCTAATATAACCTTAGATACACTCAGTGTAAACACAGACTCACAGATTGTCACTCATCCATGAAGTTACACACACACGTAGTCAGTCATGCAAACAATCAATCACACCTCCATTTTCCCAACTATACAGTTATACACACCTTACTTATTCAAACATATACTAAAACATATTTACTCTCTTATACAATCCTGGATACAAGTTCACAATGATGCATACAGCCACTCACACATTCACTGGCTCTTATGCACAGTTATTTATATATGTCAAGTCTCACATGTACTGTGTTTTACATATGTACTTACTTTGACATGTAGCACTGAGATATCCATTCACTCACCAATACACTGATGCACACAGTCAACCGCCCATACAGCTGTTTCCACATGCACTTTTGAACCCATACATCTAGTGAATCAACTGCTCACACATCTATGCACAGAGTCATACACCTCCCAGCCACCCACACACACACTCAGTCTCCCATACAAATACTTGGGCAACCAATCAATAACCCATATAGTTACTCATATAGCTACTGAACAACACATGCAGCAGTTTTCAGAACAACAGACATAATGATGCACAAATTAAGACAGTTTAGTCACTAACCCATGCACTCAGTGAGACACATTTAATCACTCACTCATACAGTCAGTCATTCACCTACTAAATCCTTCATCCAGACACTTATACATCCACTCATTCTTAAATATGTAAGACATATTTTAACTTTACAGAAAAATACAGTCACTGGATGTTGTCATCAGTGATTTCATCAGTGATGTCATTTGAGATGTCATCAGTGATGTCATCAGTGATGTCATTTGAGATGTCATCAGTGATGTCATCAGTGATGTCACTGACCATGTCATGAATGATGTAATATGTGACATGATCAGCAGTGGATTGCGGGTGCGCGATATATAGTTAGTACAACTAACTATATATGGAATTTCAATGGTTTTGTGTGAGTAAAATAAGGTTTTTTAAATGCTAATTCCTAACTATATATGGTCTATAACCTATGGTTTTTTCAGTGAATTACCTACTGGCGGTCGCCAGTAGGTATATATAGTTAGGATTTTTTCTCTATGGGATTTTTGAAAATTCTATGTCTAATAACTTTGGCGTTTGTGGACGGAATTGGCTGAAATTTTCTGGAAAATGGAACATTTTGTTTCTGAGCAGCCCTTGGAAATTTGGGGGGGGTTCGTCAAGGGGGGGCCGAGAAAAAAGGGGGGTCCCAAAACGTGTTTTTAACATTGAGTTTTCCATAGGGCGGTTGGCCTCACTTTTAGCCCGAACGGCTGAATGGATTTGCATGAAACTTGGCAAAATTGTAGGCACTGGTAGCCCGATGTGCCTTTTCTAGGTCTCAATATATGTGCTCCAGTGGATTTTGAGAAATTAACGTTTAAAAAAAGATATATATCTGTAAGCGCGCTCTGGGCAGCGCTCCGGTCCGCGGACCTTAAGCGTACCGGAACTTCGCGTAGCTAAGCTGATTGGCTCTCCGGTGTCTGTCAACATTCTAAACAGTCCGGAGCGGCCGCCATCTTGTCTCTCGGTAGGATTGAGAGACAAGAGGAGGCCAAAACAAAGGGGGAAATAACCATAAGGGGGCATACTAGATCCTCCCTGACCCCCTAGGTTTAATGTGGAGGTTTTAAAAGGGCCCCGCGGGGCAAAAAAAACAAAAACATTTTTTTGTTTTTTTTGCGTGGGGAGCGCCCGGTCCGCGAACCGGGAAGCGTTCTGGGCAGCGTACTGCAATGAAAAATGAATGATAGACTTTTCAAATGCTGTATGTTAATTGATTGTTGGTTTTGTTGATTATTTTTTATTTTCTTTATTTTTTAAGCATTTTTTTTTTATTGTGATTGTGTTTCATAATTTATTAAACTTTCTAACATTTCATTGTCAGAAATTTCATAATTATCATGGAATATACATTGTAGTCTCTGAGGGTGTAAAATGTCCTCATTTGCAAGGAGGTTATCTACTGCTTGTACACATTGCAGTAGTTCATTGTCCCAAGTTTCATCGAAAAATTCAATATCATTTTCATCAATGATTTCTTGGCTGCTCTCTTGCAGGACAATTTGAAATTCAACTTTCTGTTCGCCTTCCATTTTGCCTGAAATTTAGATTAAAAAAATATATATTAGTAGAGATAGGGCACTGTTGGGATTAATTTTAGATAGGCAGTTTTTATCCGTGAATTTATCTTTGGGCAGTGTATAGTATCAGAGTGGAAGTAGGAATATAAAAAAGTGTATGTGATTTAACGTAAGTAAATTCATAATTATACAAGAGAAGCCTAACTCCATCCATAACTATAACAGAGAAGTCTATCTAAATCTATAACTACTACAGAGGGATAGTATATAACTATCAGGAAAAGTTTACCATATTAACTTATAGTGCACAATATACTTCAGTTTTAAAAATAAAAACTTACCTTTAGAAAGAAGTTGAAGGAATTAGTGAAAATACTATTGAAATGTACACCAAGAAGTAGTAGTCAAAATGGCTGTGTTTTCTTCTCTTCCTTTATATATATTGAGGTAAATAACCAATGAAATGTCAGGTAAAAAAAGTAGAAAATGAAAGTAACATTTTCATTGGTTGTCAATTCCAACACTTCAGATGTGTTTTGTGAAGTAATTTACCTCAGGGTATTTAGAGAGGTCTACAGGCTAAATGGCTCAATGGAATTCCAATCAAATTTGTGAAAATGGTAGGGATTGGTATGTAGTATGAGCTAATCTATATTTGGTGAAATTGTCTCCAGTGGCTTTTCTGTGAACTACTTTCCCACCTTTTTTGATGGTGCGCTTCCCAGGGAGCGACCCGGTACGCGAACCGTTGAGCGCCTCGGTTCGCGGACCTTAAGCGTTCCGGGAGTCCACCATTTTGTGTTTCGGTCGGAATTAAGATACAAGATGGAGGGCAAATAATGTTCAGAATGGGTAGAAGGGGGCACGGTAGAGTTATCTTGACCCCCTAGGTTTTGTGAGGGTGGCTGAGGAGGCTTATATGTGCGAAAAAAAACCATTTTTTAAAAAAAATTCGCGAGGTTAGCTCCCGGTTCGCGTACCGGGTAGCGCCCCAGGGAGCGTACTTTGTTGAAAATTAGTGAAAAATGTTAGAGTCAAATAATAATTGTGAGTGATTAGATGTAGGGTAGCTCTGAGAAGAGCTTTTGGGTTTATGGTACATTTAGGTACTTATAAGTAGGTACCAATGCACATTTTTAAATTCAGAGTGAAAATTCTGTTGCCCTCATCTGAGAAGTGAACTCCATCTCCTCTGTAGATATCTTGCATGTAGTAACGCAAGTTATTGTTGTACAGGGAGCCCATTCCATGGTCTCTCATGTAAGCTGAAACAGATTTGTTTACATGCTTCCTCGACTTCTCAATTTGTGGACAAAATTGGTTTGACCACCTCCATTTCTGTCTTTGGCATATATTTGAATATACCAAGGCAGTCTGAGGAAAAAGTGCCATTAATTGCTCAAAGGTGTCCTTTAAAAGCATTTCCAGACCTACACCAGTCAAAGTGCCCAAGTCATTACCTCCACAGTGCACAATTAACAGGTCAGATTTGGGCAAATGCATAAAGGTTTTCACCAATGGTATCAATTGGTGACATTTTAATCCTCTGTGGCCAAACCACTTAATTTCCACATCTTGTAAATTGAGGTTAGGTAAATTCCTGTTTTCAACGTACCTTTGAGCCCAGTGAATATAACTATGTCCAACAATCCAGACAGAAAACATGGTGAGAGAAGGTTCTCCTGCAGTCAGATGAAGTGTGGCAATGAAATGGCAGTTGAAAAAATGAGAGTGTAAAATGAAAAAAAACTGTGGAGTTTCTGTGTTCATGAAGCAGTAACAGTGATTGGTGGATTTTGATTGCTGAAAACAGAAAGTTAGGGTGCACGGATGTGTTCTTTGAAAGATGTATTTTGAGTGGTCAATAAAAAATCATTAAATGAAAGAATGCACTGGATATGCAGGTGCACTGAGAGTTCAGAGTTCAATTGCAACATTGTTGTGTGAACTTGCAAACAACAGAGATCTTCCAAGAGGTGGTTGCCATGCAGAAAAGGCAGAAAGGGCAGAGGGGGGAAGGGTTTTCATTTGAAAAAAAGTGAGGGAAGAGTTTTGATTGGGTGACATGAGAGATATGTGTGAAGAATTACAGCATTTCTGTGCTTTTGATAGCTGCAGACTCTGGAGTGCATACCTTTTGCTCTGCTGAAGACAAATTGGTGTGTTTCTGAGACTGTTTTCAAACTCAAAGTATTTGCTAAGGTGAGAAAATATTTCTTTAATTTAGATAGAGAATAGTGTGCTTTAAGGAGAAAATTATGAATTATGTGGCGCAAATTGCTTGTAAATATGCTCCCACCTGTGCATGGAAAATTTAGATTTTGAATGTGTGTGTTACATAGCCATGTTAAAAGTGATACAAACATGCTGCAAAGGCAATCAAAAAACGCTTTTATGTGTCTTAAGGACATTTTAAGTAATTTTCCCATGTGCAGTGTTTTGAAATTATGATTTGAAAATCGTTTTTGGGGAAAAGGAATTGTTTTTAAATTTATGACAAGGACATAATGGTGTATGCTTCTTTATAAGGCAATTGACTGTCCCTGATGTTATTTTTCCCATTTTAATGTAAGACCTTTCTCTGTGGCGCAAATTGCTTGTAAATATGCTCCCACCTGTGCATGGTAAATTTAGATTTTAAATGTTTGTGTTACATAGCCATGTTAAAAGTGACCCAACCATGCTGGAAAGGCAATCAAAAAACGCTTTCATGTGTCTTAAGGACATTTTAAGTCATTTTCCCATGTGCAGTGTTTTGAAATTATGATTTGAAAATCGTTTTTGGGGAAAAGGAATTGTTTTTAAATTTATGACAAGGACATAATGGTGTATGCTTCTTTATAAGGCAATTGACTGTCCCTGATGTTATTTTTCCCATTTTAATGTAAGACCTTTCTCTGTGGCGCAAATTGCTTGTAAATATGCTCCCACCTGTGCATGGCAAATTTAGATTTTGAATGTTTGTGTTACATAGCCATGTTAAAAGTGATACAAACATGCTGCAAAGGCAATCAAAAAACGCTTTTATGTGTCTTAAGGACATTTTAAGTAATTTTCCCATGTGCAGTGTTTTGAAATTATGATTTGAAAATCGTTTTTGAGGTAAAGGAATGTTGTTAAAATTTATGTGCGCCATATGCCCCCAAATTTCTTTTTCAAGGGTGCAGCAGGGTGTTATTGAGACACCCCTGCACCTTTGGAAAAATTCCTAATTTGCGATGAGCAAATTGTTAATCGCAAATTGCACCTTCATTTATATGAGCCTCCTAGCCCATGGAAATGAATGGGTAATTTGCAATTAGCAATTTGCTCATCGCAAATTTGGAATGGTAAAGAATCGCTATTTATTCCTTAAAATTCGCTATTTTGGAAATGCAAAATAGTTATATGATACATATGGCGGTTGATGTCTAACAAGATAAGAAGCTTAGGGATACATTTATGATGACTGGCGCAATGAAGTGGACATCACTTACTTCATTGGTAGAGCTTTACATGTATTATGTCCTCTGTATTCTTCATCAAGCGTAACTTTAATCTGCAATCCTGAGTAGGCCTCACCTTAAACAAACCTCTGGATAGGCCACATCTTATTGTCATCCTGAATTAATCATTTAAAATGCTAGGGACAGATTTATGATAGGTGTATGCCTCTTTTGCGCCACTTAGAAAACACTGTCCATGGGGAAATGACTTAAAATGTCCTTAAGACACATGAATGTGTTTTTTTAAAGCGTTTGCAATTTTTTTGGGTCACTTTTAACATGGCTATGTGACTCAAACAGTCAAAATCTAAATTCGCCATGCACAGGTGGGAGCATATTTACAAGGAATGTGCTCCATGGGGAAAGGTCTTATAATGTAATATCGGAAAAATGACATCAGAGACACTGAAATGCCTTATAGAGAAGCATACACCATTATGTCCTTGTCATAAATTTGCAAACCATTACTTTTCCCCAAAAACGATTTTCAAATCATAATTTGAAAACACTGCACATGTGGAAATGACTTAAAATGTCCTTAATTCAAAATTTGCTATTCCTTATTTTGCGATTGCACTGAAGGATTTGCAAATTTTGCGATTCCTTAAATGCAATGTATCAAACAAAAAATATGTAAAAAATGATATTAAGGATTTGGAAACTACCACCAACTTCTAGTTTGTGGTAATTTGCGAATTCTTTTCAAAAAGCATTTTTTTCCAAAAAACAAAAGGTCCCATATGACGCCCATACATGCCCTTAGGGCATGTATGTGTGCCATATGCCCCCAAATTTCTTTTTCAGGGGTGCAGCAGGGTGTTCTTGAGATACCCCTGCACGCTTGAAAAAATTCCTATTTTGTGATGAGCTAATTGCTAATCGCAAATTGCAACCTTCATTCCTATGAGCCTCCTAGCCCATGGAAATGAATGGGTAATTTGCAATTAGCAATTTGCTCATTGCAAATTAGGAATGGTAAAGAATTGCTATTTATTCCTTAAAATTTGCTATTTAGGAAATGCAAAATAGTTTGATGGTTCATCTGTAACAAGATAAGAAGTTTAGGGATACATTTATGATGACTGGCGCAATAAAGTGCACATTACTTACTTCATTGGTAGGCCTTTACATGTATTATCTCCTCTGTATTCTTCATCAAGCGTAACTTTAATCTGCAATCCTGAGTAGGCCTCACCTTAAACAAACCTCTGGATAGGCCACACCTTATCGTCATCCTGGATTAATTATTTAAAATGCTAGGGACAGATTTATGATAGGTGTATGCTTCTTTTGTGCCACTGTGCGTCACTTTTATGATGCAGCAGCGGTGCAAAAGATTTGCTATGAGGCGACAAAATTACAAATTGATGCATTTAGGCAGATATGTCATGGTGTAAAAAAAACGTACCACATGAAACCGATGCAGCAGTGATGCAAAAGATGCACCATGTCGCAAGACAGGCCTCACTTGGGGCCATATGTATCAAGCTAATTAGCATTCGCAAAGATCAAAATTCTACGAATTTCGGCCTTTGCGAATGTTAATTAGACAAATGGTATGTATCAAACAAGTTTGATGCAAAATAAGGAGTAGCAAAATTTGCTATTCCTTATTTTGCAATTGCACTGAAGGATTTGCAAATTTTGTGATTACTTAAATGCAATGTATCAAACAAAAAATATGTAAAAAAATGACATTAAGGATTTGGAAACTACCACCAACTTCTAGTTGGTGGTAATTTGTGAATTCTTTTCAAAAAGCTTTTTTTCCAAAAAACAAAAGGTCCCATATGACGCCCATACATGCCCTTAGGGCATGTATGTGCGCCATATGCCCCCAAATTTCTTTTTCAGGGGGTGCAGCAGGGTGTTCTTGAGACACCCCTGCACCCTTGGAAAAATTCCTAATTTGCGATGAGCAAATTGCTAATCGCAAATTGCAGCTTCATTCCTTTGGGCCTCCTGCTGCATGGAAATGAATGGGTAATTTGTAATTAGCAAATAGGTCATCGCAAACTAGGAATGGTAATGAATCGCTATTTATTCCTTAAAGTTCGCTATTTAGGAAATGGAAAAAACTTTGATGATACATATGGCGGTTCATCTCCAACAGGATAAGAAGCTTAGGGATAGATTTATGATGACTGGTGCATCACCAGGGATGTGTCAGTCATCCTGCGCCGCTGTTCCGCCACCCATGGTGTGCTGCATTTACAATGCGGGGCATCATGGGGCAAAAATGGCACAGATGCGTGACGTATCTGTGCTGTAAGGGTAGTGATTGCTGGAGTTGTATCGCAAGTGCGATGCAGCTTAAGCAAGGCTCAGGGGTGCCCCATCTCCACAATGTTGCGTCAAGACCTATGCCTGCTTAAAGCAGGCGCAGGGTTTTGACGAAGCTTTCTCCTATCTAATTGTAAATACGGCACAACATGGGTGGCAGAGTAGTGGTGCACGTTAACTGGTGCATGCCTGGGGATGTGCCATTTAACATAAATCTGCCCCTTTACATTTAAGTATGTGCAGGACACACAGAGTCGGTGAGGCTTATCCAAGGTTAAGAAGAGATGAGTCCTGTTCACTGAAAATTTAGACATAGTCTTCACCTGCTCAGCATTGCTGGACATGGCTAAATAATAGCTGCAAAATATTACTCTTGTTAAACAATTTTACTATTATAATCTCTGAGATTTGTCTCTTACTCTGCAACATCTCATTGTTGTTATCTTTCTTTAAAGATAAAGACAACATCAACATGAGCGACAATCTGCAATCAGTTGATTTTGACCTCATCATTGAACTTGTAATTGAAACATCAGTGGATGTTGATCCTTTGGATGATTTAAATCCTGAGGATGAAGAAGAGCGTGATGAGGATGCAGATTTGTCCGAATTATATGACATAGGGTGGGAAGCTGACCTGCTTGAGCCTATGGAAATATAAACATTTATTTTTAAAATTTATAATTAATAAAAAGTAAAAATGTAAACCGTTTAATTTAAAAATAAAGACACCTTCAAAAACAGGTTATGTGTAGTGTCTTCAATAAAATATTAAAATATGCTCATAAAATTAGATCAGATTCACATATAAAATAGCACAGGTAACATAAATATAAATGTCATTTCTTTTCTGCTATTTCTGTATTGTAAATTTGCCAACGACTAAAAAATCTTCTAATTAAAATGTCAAGTAGTGTGTTAAGTTTTTGATCACTGTTATTGATTTACTGTTTGGTAATAATGGTCAATAACATTTTTTAATATATTTTACCACAGATTCAACTGCAGATCATTTCAAGATTTCACCATGCCAACAATAGAAAGACAGAGAAAGGCTGCAAAACGTCAAAGACAGCAGGTGAAAGAAAATAAGCAGCAGTCCTCTAACAAAAAGATTTGTCAAGTCACGAAGAAAGCACCGGGTAAGAGCACAAAATATTTCATAAGAAATATGTGTAGTAAAAAAAATATTACTACAGAAAATGTTTCAGTCCATAAAACGAGAAGGAATTCAAATGGAAAGGAAAGGCCAATCAAAAATGTTACTGCTAGAGCAAGAGATAACTCTGTGCATGATAGTAGAAGGAAACAACAGTTTAGGGAGATTCGTAAACGAATGTTCCGCAACAGGATAATTGGCAATTTGTTAAAAAATATTAAGAAAGGTCAACAGAAACTGGTTTTTTATAAGAGAAAAAAAAAGTTGAGAAAGTTATTGATCAGGCATTTGAAATTAAACGTAAGTTATTTATTTTGATAATCAATAGAATTAGGAAGCTAAACAAGGCAATTTATGATTTCAAAAGAAATAGTAGATGGAAGAGAATAGTTAATCGTAGTAATTTTTGTGAAGTTTTTTCTGGAGAATGGATGCATAGTTCAAGCTGTGAGGCATTTTTTAATGAGGAGAGTTATTTCCAGGATAATGATTTGGTGCATGCAGTTGACACCAGTGGTCGTGCTTATGAAGTGAAAGATGGTTGTCCAGTTGAAAAAGAAAAACTTGTGACAACAGAGACAGAAGAGGTGTTAGGTAATGAGGTTTTAGGAAGACGTGCTAAGGGTCCTGTCTACACCTGGAAGTGTAGTAGTATTTGTAGTGTGCGACAGGATTCCATCAATTTGCTTTGTGATTTTGTACGGTCATTTAATAAGAAAAGTTTGAAGCAGAAAATAAGGTTGTTGCAAGAATTAGATCCTTGCAGAGTGAGAGAAGTGACAGGTTTGCATGGTCATTCACTGGCTTGTCTTTCCAGGAGAGTATGCCAGAGTGTTTTTCATCATTTCAGGATGCTAGCAGTGCATCATAATAAAGTGAGGAAATTAGTTAGAATGTTGTATTATGCTAAGAGTCCAGCAATTATGCTTAAACAATTATGCGCTGCTCTTTTGCATGGTTCTGAAGTAGATGTGAAGAATATTTGTGAAGAAATTGAGTTTTGTTACTTTGGAAGTAAAGAGGAGAATGTTGAAATTGACCAAGAAGAAGAGGGTAATGTGGAAGATAGTGTACAGGTTTCCAGTACAGATAATTTCCAGAGGGAAATTGCCACGTTTGAGGTGAAATCAACTGAGAGGCCAAATTTCACTTGTGTGTGTTGTCGACGCACTTATTATAAGAATCAGACTAAGTTAGTGGATTTATATGCAAAAAGTGAAAGGGAAAATAATAGTGAATGGAAGGATTTCGCAACATACTTGATGGTAGAAAATTGTTTTGATTTGGGATTGGATCAACGTGTGTGTACTTATTGTTGTTGCAAATTAAATCAAAACCAGATGCCTGCTAGAGCAGTTCATAATAATCTGGAATTGGTTGAGATTCCTTCTGAATTGAAGGATTTAAATACTTATGAATCTATTTTGATTCAAAGTATCCATCCCTTTCAGGCTATTGTAAGAATGGAGCCAAAGACAGGGAAATTGCCTCCATCAGATTTACAGAGAGGATTAAAGGGAAGAGTTGTTTATTTGCCTCTAGATTTGAAGAAAAACATTAACACAATTGGAGTAGAAAAAGTGGAAGAGGAACCTCTGGTTATCTTAGTTAATGGGGTTCCGACAAAGAATAAGAAAATATGGCAAGATTTAGTAGATGTTAGGAAAGTTAAAAAGGCAACATTGTATTTGATAAAAAATAATAAATACTATAAGAATGTATATGTTGCAGAAGAGGAAGTAAGTGAGGAAGAGGATAGCGATTTGTGTGCTGGTCAAATTGAGAAAGTAGAACCCTCTACTAGTGAAGAAATATAGGAACATTATAGTGTTCATCCTTTGCATTCCAAGGAAGTCATAGGGAATGCTATTGAGTTGTTTCAAATGAAACAAGCCAAAGGGAGTCCCATTAGTGTTTGGGAGGAAAGTTTGGAAGCTCGGTGTTTCCCACAGCTTTTTCCAACAGGTCAGGGAGGAAGATATGATGAGCGACCTCATCAAATTCCTGCTTCTGAATACCGGACTTTGCGATTGTATGCAGGAGATGCTAGGTTTCGACAATGCATTCCTTATTTGTTTCATCTCCTGTTTGAAAGCGATCTGTCTGGACTGTCATATGCAGTGAACCACATCTTGAAAAGTGGTATACACATGCAAAACATCTCGGCAAGTGACTTTATGGATAAAGTCAATGTCCAAGACAGTATTTTGGATTCTCACCTGATTAATCTCATGGTGTGTCAGCGTGGTACTAATGAGTACTGGTACCGTCGTCATGGTGATTTAAAATGTATGCTGAGGTACTTAGGTACTCCCACATGGTTCCTCACTCTGAGCTGTGCCGAGTATGGCTGGGAAGACTTACTTGAATTTCTACGAGAGGCAAATGCTAACGTAGATAACATCGAATTCAAGACACCCGGAGAACTGTGCTCTTTGGATCCAGTCAATGTATGTAGGTACTTCAATCATAGATTTGAAGCTATGATGTCTTTCATCATGAATAAGAAGAATCCACCTCTTGGAGAGGTGTTGGATTTCTTCTGGAGAAAGGAGTACCAAGCAAGAGGTGCTCCTCATATACATATGTTGCTGTGGATCAAGGATGCACCTAAATTTGGAACGGATCCAGAAGACTCAGTGATGAGTTTCATCCAACAGTATTCTACGTGTGCTGTTCCAAACGCAAAGGAGAAGAAAAGCCTAAGAGAAAAAGTTCTGCGTTTCCAAAGCCATCGATGTGGAAAGTACTGCCGTCGTAAATTCCGAAACAAGGACAAGTTCTACACCAAATGTCGTTTCGGCTTTCCACGACCGGTGATTTCTAAAGGAAGAGTAAACAGTTTGATGTCTTCGCTGCGACACAATGTCATGAAGAAATCACCTAAAAACACATACAATTTGAAGAGGATCGAAGAGTCCAAGTACATCAATGACTACAACCCGGTGATTTTGTCCATGTGGAATGCTAACATGGATATACAGTTTGTGGCTGATAATTGTATGGCTGTGGCTCGGTATGTGACGTCTTACATCACCAAAAAAGAGAAGACAGAATTGAAGGATATGTGGGAGGACATTTCCCATGAAAAGAGCCTCAGCAAGAAATTGTACAGTTTCAGTCTGAAGATGTTGTCGCATCGAGAAATCGGAGCGTACGAATGTTCTGACCGGTTGTCTTCAGCAAGTCTCTATGCCAAGTCCAGGAGTATCGTTTGGGCGAGTCTTGGTCTTGCTGCAACGCGTAATCGAGTTCTCAAACCTGTCCGGGAAATTGAGTATTTGGCGGAAAAGGAGCCAAACAGTACCGACATTTTGAAAACCAACATGTTGGATACATATTATCCAAATCGAAGCATTCACCTTGAGAATGTTTGTCTGTATGAGGTTCTTCAAAATTACATATTCAAGAGGAACATCAAAGAAGATACTGAGAAAGGAGTGTATGCTGTAATAGGAAGTGAGGGATGTCTGGTCAAGCAAAGAAAATGCCACTTGGTAAACCATCGAAAATTGAGTGGCGAATCTCCTGAAAAAAAGGAGTTTTTCTATTTAGCACTTTTGCAACTTTTCAAGCCTTGGCGTGCAGAAGAGGAACTGCTTGGAGATTTTCTCTGTTACGAAGACTCTTTCAATGCCGCCAAGGAGACCATAGAATGTCCTGCTTTTCCCAAATATGTAGAAATGTTGAATGCGGAAATTGAGCAGGAAGCAACGATTGCAGCCGAGATTTCCAGAGACAGTTCTCAGGACAGTCAGAGTTCTGCTTCATTGAGTCAGGATCCACTAGGAGGACCTGTTATCGAAAATGAAGCTGCCACTGCTATGAATGAAGTGGAAAGAGCCATGGCACATGCTCAGGAGGATGCGGTTAACTTAGAAGAGTTGGAAAGACAACTCAACGTTGAGCAGAGGAAAATATATGACGAAGTTACCATGCAAATTGATCATGGATTAAGTCATGATAAGAAAGAGTGCTCATGTACGTCGTTGAAGCCTGTCCGACTATACGTGAGTGGAGAAGCGGGAACTGGAAAAAGTTTCCTCATTAAAGCAATTTCATGCTATTTGCAGGAAAGGACAGAGTCATCGCTGTCTTGTGTTGTCACTGCTCCAACTGGACTGGCAGCACATAATATTAAAGGGATTACTTTACATCGTTTACTGATGCTGCCAGTGGAGCATGACAACAAATTACAATATCACAAGCTATCTGGAGATGCTTGTTTTGAAGTTTCAAGAATCTTGAGAAAAATGAAACTTCTTATCATTGACGAAGTAAGCATGGTTTCCAATGTCATGCTTGCCTTTGTGCATTTGAGAATGCAAGAAGTTCTCAAAACAGAGTATGATGTGTTATTTGGTGGCAAACACATCATTGTTTTTGGAGATCTTCTGCAGCTGACACCAGTGAAAGGGCAACCTGTGTTCAAAATGCTCACGCATGAAGATACCAGGAAGTGCCTAGGCAGCATTGGCAACGTCAATATATGGTTAAACTTCAATTATGCTGAACTGCATGAAAATATGCGTCAGGCGAAGGATGAAGTTTACAAGACTATTCTACAAGATGTTAGAATTGGAAAAGTGACCGAGCATGGGAAAGAAGCTTTACATGCACGATTACTGTCAAATTTATATCCAGAACAAGATAATGTGCCTGAGAATATTTTTCAGAAAATTACTGAGAAGAAATCTGGAATATGTTTGATCCCAACTCTTGCAGAGTGTGCCAAATTTAACAACAAAATGTTGCATTTAGAAAAGCAAGAGATTGTGAAACTGGAAGCTATTGACAGAGTAGAGCATATGGGATCAACAATTATTTTGTCTGAGAATCTGAAAACAAAATTGGATTCATTAGAGAAGAGTATATCTAAAACTGCAGGTTTTGAAAAGACTCTGAATGTGTGCTTGAACTGCCATATAATTTTAAGAAGGAATTTACATGTTGAAAGAGGTCTGGTAAATGGATCAATGGGTAATGTTGTTGATTTTGTGAAATACAGAAATAGAGATGGAATTGAATTTTTAAAAATTAAATTTGATGGCATTGAGGAAGTACAGCTAATTGCTCGTTGTTCTGCTAGATTTTTGCTTGTAAAAGACTTATATGTTCGCCGTAAGCAGTTTCCTGTTTGCTTGGCATATGCGGTGACAATCCATAAATCGCAAGGTTTAAGTGTAGACAGTGCATTGGTGAATATTGGCAGTTCTGTGTTCAAGGAGGGTATGGCATATGTGGCATTGTCACGAGTTAGAACTTTATCGGGATTGTACTTGATTGAGTGTGATGTCACAAACATTTGTGCTGATCTAGATTGTGTGAAGGAATACAATAGGTTAAGAAGAGAGTATGCGCCACATTTGCCTCAGTATCCTTTGTTTGAGAAACGTGTGGTAGGCCGGAAACGAAGAAATGTGACCAATACTGGGGAGGTTGTAGCAAAAAGACGAAAAGTCGATGAACCTAAAATTACAAGCAGAAACAAAAAGGATTCTGTTGAAGATGTTGTTGGTTTTCAATTTGAAAACAGTTCTGGTGTCAACTGCTATGCTAATGTAGTGGTTAATGTTTTGTTTTCTCTAGAAAATGTAAAAGAAGAGATTGTGGTCAATTCTGATCAAAGATTTTGCAGTTTGTTAAATTCTGTGTTAGAGAAATGTAGCACTGATAGAAGAAACATAGAAAGTGTGTCTGAAATTCGAAATCTGTTAGACAGATGTTCAGGCCAAACACAATTCTCTCAAAATATTCAGCAAGATTGTCAGGAGTTTTTAATGTATATGCTTGATGTATTACATGCTGAAGGTGTAGATGTAGATCAGCTGTTTGGGCTTTCTTATCAATGGCAGCATGACTGCGAGAACTGTATGGTATCAAGTACTACTAGTGTAGACTCAGAAAGATTTATATATTTAACTTTGCCAGACAGTAAATCAGTCTCCTTTAATAAGCTAGTATAAGCAGCTGATCACAACATGGAGTGTAGCCAATGTAAATCTGAAATGATGTCCACATTATTTATACGAACATATGGCCAGTATGTCATTTTAATGTTCCAACGATGTAGGCCTGATGGAACAAAATTGACAACTTTAATTAAAAATGTTGTAGCTTCGCAGTTGTCAATATCAGGAAGGACTTTTGTAACTGCAGCAATTATATATCATGACGGCCCTTCAATAACATCAGGACATTACACAGCTTATTTAAAGTCTAGAAATGGCTGGTCATTCTGCAATGATTCTGTTTTAATTTTCAAAAAAAAATTGCCGTATGACCTTAAAAACTCTTACCTGGTGTTTTTAAAACCAAAATTTTAGGGAAATAATCTCGGGATGTGCTCTGTGGAATTTCAAGAAGTTCTAATGGCTCCTACACAATTTGGCCTTGAGGATAAGTGTAGTTCAGAGACATAACTTCTAACCATAGGACTGGACGTCATGGAGAAATACGTGCACTTTGAATGAGTTCAGAAAAACTGTTTCTTTTTATAAGCTAATTGAAGCAGCCAATCAAAACATGGAGTAGAGGGAATGTAAGTCTGCAATGCTGTCTACTGTTTTACATTGCTTTGTGATTAAAAGTGATGTAGAGAATTAAATAATTGTAGTAGTCATAGAGGTAGTGTAAGTCTGCTTCATAGTAAGCAGTATCAGTGTCATAGGAAATGTAGAACATGACTGAGCAAGAAGGGGAAGATATTACTATTCCAGGATTGTGAAAATGATCTTCAACATTTTAATTCTGAAAGTTGCGGAAATGCCAAATGACGGGATTGGCTTACAAGAAATCCAAGAGTTATAAATGGCTCTGACCAGATTTGGCCTTGTGGAAACTTGTGGTAGAGAGCAAGAAGTCATTTATTGCATGTAACGTGTTTTTAAAAACGATGGAGATTTTCTTTCAGAAAGTGGCGGGCTGAAAGTAATAACAGCACAAAAGAGTGTAAGCTGTTCATAGGACATCCTTGGACGTCATGGAAAGTAAGTTAACTTTAAGGAGTTCTGAATTTTGATTTCTTATGTTGTATGGGTTTTTTAAACACAATCATTTTGATTGTGTTTTTTTTTCCCCGCTGTTATATGATGAATACCTTCAAGTCACTGTTTTTAGTGAATTTTGATACATTCTGAGAACAGCAAAAATAAACCATTTAACATGTATAATTAATTCTGTACTGTTTGCATTTATGATGTATATGTAGAACTGTGTAGGAGGCATGGAGAAGGTGAGGCTTCTGTAAGTGTCAAAGTTGTTGCATGCAGTGCTGCACTTCTGCGTATTCTTTCATATGCTAGACTACATCTGCACAATGAGATACCTAAGCAAAGGAAACACAAGTGATGTGATTGTGAAATGAGCAAAATAAATTGCACGTATTTCAATTACATCACCTGTGTTTCCTATCATTACGAATCACATTGTGCAGATCAAGTTTAGGTCTGTCCAGGGAAACATAGGAGGTTTGGACTTTGTTGAAGAGTGCAGTGGACATGACTCACTTCATTGGTAGACCTTCACATGTATTATCTCCTCTGTACTCTTCAACAAGTGTAAATCTCATCTGCAACCCTGAGTAGGCCTCACCTCAAACAAACCTCTGGATAGTAGACATCTTATTGGCATCCTGAAGCAATTATTTAAAATTTTAGTGTTTTGCGACACTTTTCTGAAACAACAGCAATGCAAAAGATGCACCATGTTTTAAGATAGGCCTCACTTCATCTGCATCAAGATACTGTTAGTTTAAAATGTATATCTTTAGGACTGTGTAGGGGGCCTGGAGAAGCAGAAGCTTCTGTAAGTGTCAAAGTTGTTGAAAAACTGTTTGTCCTTCAATCTTTTCCCTTGTCTTTTCTAATTTTTAAATACATGTTTTAACATTTTTCAAATGTTTGTTCTCTCTTTCACAGATTGAAAGTATAAAAACAAAAAGTGAGTAATTTAACGACAATTATAAGGTAAATATTTTGTACTCTTTTCGTTACATTTCTATCACATTTAACTACTATTAGTTCCACTGCTTCATTTCTTTAACCCTCAGTTTCCTGCCTTTGCTACTTCCCTCATTCCTTTCTCTATTACCTACTTACTCAACTCCTTCCACTCTTTTTCTCAGTCCCTCTCTTCTCATAGTTCCTCACTCTTGTTCACTCACTCCGTCTCTATTACTCTTAGTGTCTTTGACTGATCACTCTATCACTACTTGTTCATAATGCTTTCTCTGTGTAGTTGAAGCACACTAAGGGGAATATTATGAACACAGCCAATAAAATTATTGCTCTTTTTATTGGCAGAAAACTGGTGCAAAAGTGGTTTTAGCGGCAGTTTTCTGCCACAAAAGCAGCTTTAGCAACACATTTCTGCCAATAAAAGCTGCAAAACTTTTATTGCCTATGTTGATGATATGGCTCTATGTTACTTACATTTCTTTGCTGTTTCAATTAATCTTTTTCTGTTATTTTTTGTTTTTTGTTTTCTATTTTTTCTCTCTGTTATTCCTCATGTTTTAATCTTATTTTGAACATTCACTCACATTCTCCAAGAAACTCTTCTTTGTTAATGTTATACTCTCTTTTTTTTTCTTTCACTTCGTTATCTATTTTGTTTTTCACAATTATACCCTCTTCTGTCTTTTCTTCGGTAAATAGATCTATTAAACAGTATCTCTTCTTTACTCCCTATAGCTGTCTTTCTTTTAACATCACTCTCTGTTTACTTTCCTTATACTTACACTTTTTTTTTTTTTTTTTTTTTTTGGTTAGCTCCCGGTCCGCGTACCGGGAAGCTAACCCGGGAGCGAACCAAAAGAAATAGAGCTTGCCAGAGTGCTAAACATTCTAGCAATTTTTTTTGAAAGGGAAGGTAGTTCTGAAAAGAACTTTTTTTTTTATATTTTTGTTGTTTTATATATATTTTTTTTTTTTTGAACATTTTTTGTTTTTTTTGTATTTTTTGAACGATTTTATATTTTTTTTGGTTTTTTTGGGGGGGGGAAACAACAAAAAACAGGCGTTGAAAAGGGCTCAACAGGAGCAAAAAAAAATTACTGGGGGCGGTTAGGGCAATCATGGTGTTCATACGCCAGGTTGAGTGCATTGATGCTCATGTTGCCACAAGCTAATAATGCACGACAGTGCATACATAAGTGAATCATGTGCCCAAAATTTTCTTGAATATTTGGCACAGTTTCCCGTGCCTCTTCTGGTGTTAGAGAAATCGGTATTGTTGGTCTGGCCACAGGAGTTGGTCTTGGATTGTCCTGCATATCCCTTATTTCCGCCCGGCTGTAATTTAGTGGATGCTTCCTTGTCATGTGCCTGTGCATTGTGTGATTTCCATAGCTATATTTTTTGTCCGTCCCTCTGGACAATTGTTCTTTGCATATGAGGCAGGTGACATACCTCGCATTGACTTTTTTTTGGCCACGAGGGATCGAATAAAACTGCCAGATGAAACTGGCTTTCTTTCTGGAAACCCGGGGCAACTCTTCTAAGAACTGTGGTTCTTCTCCCTCCTCATCCATTTCTTCATCTTCCTCCTCAGTGTTGGTAATGACCTGGGGAGGTGGTCCTCTCTTCCCATGAGGAGGTGGAGGTGGTGGTGGGGGTGCACCAGCTGAAGCAACCAATGAAGCCATTTTCCAACAAGCAAAATAGGTCTTCCTCTCACAATGATGAAAGTCAGAGTGAGGAAAGAAGGAGGGGTTTTCATCATTTGGGAAAAACAATACTTCTCAACCAATGAAAAGTGTTATTTTTAGGTCACCTGACCTAGCCTTCCATCATTATGAAACCAAAAGTGAAATGAACCAATGAAAAGTTTTATTAACAAGTCACATGACCTCTCACGCTCATGTTACGTGCTGCGGAACGCTCCCCGGTTAGCTTCCGGGTCGCTCCGCTTCGCGCCTCGGTCCGCGCCCCGGGACACTTCCGGGTGCGCTAACGCGATACGTCACAAGACGCATTTCGCGGCAACGTGATACATCGCGCTTTCGCGACGAGCCGCGGATCGCTTCCGGGGAGCTGCGTTTCGCGCCTCGGTCCGCGCCCCGGGGCACTTCCGCGTGCGCTAACGCAGTACGTCATAAGACGCATTACGCGGCAACGCGATACCGTCACTATGTTGATTTCTTACCGGTTCGCGGACCGGGTCGCGGCATCAATTTGAGCTAACGGAAAGCTTCCCGGTTCGCGGACCGGGAGCGAAACAAAAAAAATATTTTAAAAAAATTATTAATAAACATATAAAATATATTTTTGTATTTAAAGAAGAATACATTTTACAGCTATAGATATTAGCTTTTAAAAAACCAATGAAATTCACTGAAAAAACCATAGGTTATAGACCATATATAGTTAGGAATTTGCATTTACAAAACCTTGAAAATTCACTGAAAAAACCATAGGTTATACACCATATATAGTTAGGAATTAGCATTTAAAAACCTTATTTTACTCACACAAAACCATTGAAATTCCATATATAGTTAGTTGTACTAACTATATATCACGCACCCGCAATCCACTGCTGATCATGTCACATATTACATCATTCATGACATGGTCAGTGACATCACTGATGACATCACTGATGACATCTCAAATGACATCACTGATGACATCTCAAATGACATCACTGATGACATCACTGATAAAATCTCATTTGACATTACTGATCACATCACTGATGACATCATTCATGTGATAATACGATGAACCTCTTCAGACTCTAATATAACCTTAGATACACTCAGTGTAAACAGACACTCACAGACTGTCACTCATCCATGGAGTTACTTACACACCTAGTCAGTCATGCAAAGAATCAATCACAGCACCATTTTCACAACTATACAGTTATACACACCTTACTTATTCAAACATATACTAAAACATATTTACTCACTTATACAATCCTGGATACAAGAGCACAATGATCCATACAGCCACTCACACATTCACTGGCTCTTATGCACAGTTATTTATATATGTCAACTCTCACATGTACTGTATTTTACATATGTACTTACTTTGACATGTAGCACTGAGATATCTATTCACTCACCAATACAGTCATGCACACAGTCAACCACCCATACAGCTGTTTCC
This sequence comes from Lissotriton helveticus, assembly GCF_964261635.1. Classification (NCBI taxonomy): domain Eukaryota; kingdom Metazoa; phylum Chordata; class Amphibia; order Caudata; family Salamandridae; genus Lissotriton; species Lissotriton helveticus. The sequence goes on along the minus strand of NC_136068.1, from coordinate 1,842,015,055 downwards.
ACATGCACTTTTGAACCCATACATCTATGCACAGAGTCATACACCTCCCAGCCACCCACACACACTCTCAGTCTCCCATACAAATGCTTGGGCAACCAATCAATAACCCATATAGTTACTCATATAGCTACTGATCAACACATGCAGCAGTTTACAGAACAACAGACATAATGATGCACAAATTAAGACAGTTTAGTCACTAACCCATGCACTCAGTGAGACACATTTAACCACTCACTCATACAGTCAGTCATGCACCTACTAAATCCTTCATCCAGACACTTATACATCCACTCATTCTTCAATATGTAAGACATATTTTAACTTTACAGAAAAATACAGTCACTGGATGTTGTCATCAGTGATGTCATTTGAGATGTCATCAGTGATGTCATCAGTGATGTCATTTGAGATGTCATCAGTGATGTCATCAGTGATGTCATTTGAGATGTCATCAGTGATGTCATCAGTGATGTCACTGACCATGTCATGAATGATGTAATATGTGACATGATCAGCAGTGGATTGCGGGTGCGTGATATATAGTTAGTACAACTAACTATATATGGAATTTCAATGGTTTTGTGTGAGTAAAATAAGGTTTTTAAATGCTAATTCCTAACTATATATGGTGTATAACCTATGTTTTTTTCAGTTAATATATATATACATACATATATAAATATATATAATCTGCATATCTATATAAATACAAATATATATGCATGCATACATATACATATATGCATACATATGAATGTTATGTACATGAAAGTTTGAAAAACACTAACAAAAGCAAAGCTAAAAAGCCACCTCATTACAAACAGAATGGCTTTAACTTAAACGAGGGCGAGATCTATTGCATTTTCAATGCTAGTTTACTTTGGTTCCATCAAGAAGGCATTCAGTTGTGTCACACATTTGCCATAAATTCTGAATGTTAGCACTCTAGTTGCTCATTAGATCACTGTAGTAAAGCTACTGCTCACCAGGGAAATCTGCTGCTGGTATTCAAAGTGCATGTTTCAGTCTGCATGTCAGAATTGTTTTAATGAAATAGAAGAGGATTTGAGAAGTCACTCAAAATGTGCCCTAATTTTTGTTTCTGAAGCACTAATCATACTTTCTATGGCAAAATTAACCCCCTCATTTTGTTCCTTTTTAAATTAAATGTTTTCAGACTTACCACTTCATTCCAATCAAGATGGCTTCTGGTGTGCCATACTTTTGTCATAAGTAAGACTGTTAGCGCTCAAGTTGTTCTTTAGAACACACTGGGACATTCTGTCATTGGGCTATACTTGGGCTACATCTGGGTGAAATTTGGGCTACATTTGGGCTCTTTTGTCTCTGGTGGCCATCTTGGGAGACTGCATGTCAGAATTTTTTAATGAAATAGAAGAGGATTTGTGAAGTCACTCAAAATGTGCCCTAATTTTTCTTTCTGCATTACTAATCTTTCTTTCTATGGCAAAATGAACCCCCTCATTTTGTTCCTTTTTAAATTAAATGTTTTCAGACTTACCACTTCATTCCAATCAAGACGGCTTCTGGTGTGCCATACTTTTGTCATAAGTAAGACTGTTAGCGCTCTAGTTGTTCTTTAGAACACTCTGGGACATTCTGTCATTGGGCTATACTTGGGCTACATCTGGGTGATATTTGGGCTACATTTGGGCTCTTTTGTCTCTGGTGGCCATCTTGGGAGACTGCATGTCAGAATGTTTTAATGAAATAGAAGAGGATTTGAGAAGTCACTCAAAATGTGCCCTCATTTTTCTTTCTGCAGCACTAATCATACTTTCTATGGCAAAATACACCCCCTCATTTTGTTCCTTTTTAAATTAAATGTTTTAAGAGTTACCACTTTATTCCAATCAAGATGGCTTCAGGTGTGCCATACCTTTGTAATAAGTAGGACTGTTAGCGCTCTAGTTGTTCTTTAGAACACTCTGGGAAGCTGCAGTAGAACACAAAGGAATCAAAAATTAGCTAGCATTTGCGCCAAGAATTTTCAATTCTATTAAGGACACAGAGGCGAGGATTACGCTTCTCTTTCTTTACTGTAAATTTCACAGCAGCCAATAAACATACAGTTTCATGAAAATAAATTACAAAGACCATGATGCTCAGCCTAAGCCTCGCCTCCTTAGCCCTCATAAGAGCCCTGGTAACAGTCCCAGCTTCCTCTTTCTTTGCACAAACATGCGGAATAAGTCCAAGAATCAAAAGTCTATGATAATCTCCAACATGGAAAAACAGGGAACCACGTACCAACTTCAGTATAGTCTCCAACATGGAATAACAGGGAACAGCGTTCCAACCTCAGTCTTCAACGAAATAATCTTCATTCGTTTTTCGTGTCATTACCTAGAAAAGAAATATAAACAACCCGTAACTCCTATATAAAACCAGTATCAAACAAATAATAACGGGTGGGTAAGCGTGATCATACATTGAACATAGCCGGGTGGGATAATCCTCGCCTCCGTGTCCTTAATAGTATAGAAAATTCTTGGCGCGAATGCTAGCTAATGTTTTATTCTATTACAGGACCGGAGGCTTCAGATTATGCTAGTTTAACGCTGTATCAAAGACAACAGATGCAAAATCTCTCACCGGCATATAATAAAACTGTTTGAATGTCGATTCAGACGACCAATCAGCACAATGCATAATATCCTGAATATTAGCTCCTAACAAATATGACTTTGAAGCCATAGCACCCCGCACCGAGTGTGCCCCAAACAGTTGAACATCAACTTCAGACTCTTTCATGATAAACTTCAGCCAACTCGCAATAGTGGCGGAGGACACAGGTTTAAATGGCTTTTGTACAGCAATCAAAAGCTGCGTGACCCCAGTCGGTCTCAAAGAACGAGTACACTCCTCGTAGGCCTTCAAGCATTGGACGACACATAGTTTGGCATTACTAGGAAAGGCATTTTAATCAACTTGTCTAGAAAGTGTTTTTGTGCGACCTGTAATGGTAAAAGAAACTCCCTCTGGAGTAAATACTCTACCTGTAACATCCAATGCATGTACATCCGACGATCTTCTGCAAGCTGACAAGCATAATAGCATAGCCAATTTACCCGACAATTGTTTCCTGGAAAGCGAGTCATTGGAAGGCCAACTATCAAGAAGTTTGATCACTAAAGAAACATCCCATAGCCCAGAATACTTGGGTTTGGGAGGGTTTGCGACACATATGCCTTGGAGGAGTTTGCATACCAAAGGATGCATACCCACCGGTTTCCCGTCAATGTGGGTGTGCCCTGCGGAAATGGCGGACCGGAAATTACTCACCGATCTATAGGCCAAACCGCTAGCCGCCTTGTCCGACAAAAAATTCACGACATGTGAAAGTCCTGCCCCCACCGTTCCACGCACCAACATAACCAGCCCTTCCAGGCTGAAGAATACCTTTTTCTCGTTGAAGGGGCCCAAGCCTGCTTGATGAAGTCGCTAGCCGTTCCTGAAACTCCAGGCAGATTCCATTGTTGCCTGAAAGCCTCCATGCCATCAGCGAGAGTCGTTGAGACATAATCAATGGATGCTGTTCCCCTAGGGGTCCTAGGAGGAGAGACGCCGACCAGGGGAGCATCCTGGGGAGGTCGCAGCACATCCCCAACAGCATTGGGAACCAAGGCTGCGATATCCACAGAGGCGTCACAAGGACCACCTCCGCCTTCTGTTTGAGAATGTGAGAGGCCACTCGTGGGATGAGAAGAAAGGGGGGGAAAGCATAGTTCACCCACCCCGACCAGTCCTGCAGAAAAGCATCCGTTGCTTCCGCCGCTAGGTCCGGCCTCCAGCTGAAAAACCTGGGCAGCTCGCGGTTCAGTCTGGATGCGAATAAGTCGATCTGGCACGGACCCCAAAGGTCCTGAAGCCTGTTGAACATGCTGGGAATCAGCTGCCAATCGCTGTAATCCCGAAGATGCCTCGAGTTCCAGTCCGCTATCACGTTGGACTGTCCCGGAATATACTCTGCTATAACTGTGATCTGATGGCTGAGACAATAATGCCAAAAGTCCTTGGCTATCTCCACCAGCATGGACAATCTCGTCCCTCCTAGCTTGTTTATGTAACGCACCGCAGAGACGTTGTCCATCCGAAGGAGGATGCAACATGAGGTCTTCTGCGGGGAGAGGGTTTTGATTGCGAAGGAGCCCGCGAGGAGCTCTAGACAATTTATGTGTAACTCCAGCTCCTGCGGAGACCACCTTCGTTCTGTGGAAACATCGCCACAGCGCGCTCCCCAGCCCCAATGGCTGGCGTCGGACTCGATGACTACTTCGGGAAGCGAGCCGAAGATGGCTCTGCCATCCACGCTTCCACGTGGCTCAACCACCAAAGCATCTCGTCTCTCACCTCCTGTGACAGAGGAACCAGGTCCGAATAAGCCAGACCTCTCTGAAGGTGTTTAATTTTGAATCTCTGTAGCGCCCTGTAGTGAAGGGGGCCTGGAAATATCGCTTGAACTGACGACGCCAATAAGCCCACTACTCTGGCGACCGTCCTGAGGGAGATCATTTGCTTGCTGAGAAGGGCTATAATTTCCTTCTTCAGGTCCTTCAATTTGGACTTCGGGAGACTTAACTGCGCCGTCTGAGACTCGATCACAAACCCTAGAAAATCCATCGACTGAGACGGGACCAGGGCCGACTTGATTTGATTGATCACAAACCCCAGATTCTGAAGCAGTGAAATGGTCATCTGCAGGTGTTGCGTCACCAGATCTGGGCTCTGAGTCATGGTCAGGATGTCGACCAGATATATTATCATCCGAACTCCTTGTTCTCGAAGATGCGCCACCACCGGCTTCATCACCTTGGTGAAGCACCAGGGAGCCGAGGAAAGCCCGAAAGTAAGGGCCGAGAATTCGAACCATTGTCCGTTCCACTGAAACTTGAGGAATCAGCGATGAGGAGGATAGATGGGAATAGATAGATAGGCGTCTTTGAGGTCTAAGCGGACCATCCAATCACCTTGACGCAGCAGATCTGTCAATAGATGGATTCCCTCCATCTTGAAATGATTGTAGACTAGGAAATAATTTAATTCCCTCAAATTCAAAACTAGTCTGTGACCTCCACCCCTTTTCTGGACCAGAAAGATATTGCTGCAAAACCCGGGTGGACTGTAATTGCACACAGTTATGGCGTGTTTGTGCAGCAATTCTTCTATCTCGTTGTCTATACAAACTCTCTCTTGTTGGGAAAAATGGAGAATCTTCGGAATGGAAACCTGTCTGGGCGTTTCGTAAAACTCCAGCTGAAACCCCTGTACGGTTTGCAAGACCCATGCGTCCTTGGTCAGGAGATTCCAATTGTGAATGAAGTGTGCTGTGCGACCCCCCAATGGAATGTGAAAACAGTCTAGTGCGCTCACCTGTGGGATTCTGGGCGTGGAAACCTGCCCTGTTGCCTCCTCCCTGGTATCTGGCTTTGGAGAACCAACGTCGTGTAGGGTAAAATGTGCTACCTCTGGTCGAGTCCCAGTCTCCTCGACCACATCCGAAATCACCTCTGGGAGGACCTTGATTGGTGAAACGGCCTGGCGAGCGTCCCCTATCTCGTCCGGCCCTGTTAAAAAGGTGTTGTTGCAGCACACGTTTAATCCCGGATTGGGCTTTATCCAACGTAGTGAAGGTGCCCACATACTTGGAGACATCTTTCACAAAACGATCGCCAAATAGATTGCCCTCAGCCAAGGGTCCAGGCTCTGCTGTCGCAAGCTCAGTCAGATTAGAGTCCATTCGCATTAGGAGTGATTTACGTCGCTCCGTGGATAATGCGCAATTAGCGTTCCCTAACAAACAAATGGCACGCTGGGTCCAGCCTGCTAAGATGTCGGGATCTACGGGCATGCAAGGACATCTCCAGGATCTTCGCCAAAGACCCTACCACATCGAGCATCTTATCCTGGCAACCGCGCCAGGCTCGGTCGATCCCTTTCTTAGGGTCCTTTGCGAACTTTTTCAGAAAGGTAAGTAGACTTACGTAAATTTCTGGAGTCTCCGCCACCCAATGGGCAAGGTCGGGACGAGGGCATTCAGACCTGAGGCGATTACGAACTTCTTTATCAAACCCCTTTCGAATATTTTCGTGAAGGTATTAAGCCACGGCTGGAGCCGGAACCCAATCTGAGGATCTAGGATGAACAATCTTGTTGGGGTTAAATGAAAAGGGAGTATTAGGAAGAGGATCTGAAGCCGAAGAGGCGGATTTCTTTGCCCTCTTCTTTGTGAGAGGTTCCTCGTTCGTATCTGTAGTATCAGTGCCTGTGGTAGTGGTAGTGTCTGTGTCTACATAGTTCTGTTTACACTTAGCTTTGCCACTACCAGTGTATGCATGATCTTTCCCAGATGCTGAAGGAAGGGAACTTAACGTGCCGGAATGTGGCCATTGGTCCTTGACGCCTGCCTCAGTAGCTGGTGGAGCCTTTTTACTGGTCTTATCTTTTGTAAACCCATGGCGTTTTGCAAAATGTTCCAGCTGCTTGGTAATTGGCTTAAGTGCAGCCGCCAATGCTTGTTGCACAGTTGTAGGCACTGTGCTCTCTACTGCCTTGTTGACTGAGGCTTGCACCGAAGCGTCTAAGGCCTCAACAATCTTGTCCTCCACAGCAGCAGCAGGCTGATCCTCATAAGTTTCTTCCCCCGCCTCCTCATCAAAGTACACCCACTCCTCCATAATCAACACACACAGTGGGGTAATATATATATGAAACCAGCAGAGGTAGGCACAAGAGGAGTAAGGGGGGGTCAGCCCCACTGCACACAGTCAATTATCAAGAAGTCAGTACCAGAACCCCTCAGCAGTGCTGTAGTCGAATTGTTACAGCCCAAAGGGCGTAGGAGCCAAGAAAAGAAGTTACAAGGAGCATGTCCTCACTCCCAGAAGGCAAACTATTGATGACAGCCTGTTAGGCATCTCTCTCCACCAGCTAATACAAAAAACACGGTGTAAATCGGTGGCAAAACGGCAGAAAACGTGTGTAGCCTCAAGCGAGTCCAAATCCTACTAGATACTAGCCCAATGGACGCGTGTCAGGCTACACGCGTTCGCCGAGTGGTTGTCGGCTCCCAAAGGCGTCCGGGCAATTAGGGGAAGCCCTGCGCCGTCCCCAGCCCGTCAGGAGTGCCGTCTGGGGAGCGATGAGCACTGCAAAGCGAGCGGGTACTGAACGCACTGAGGCGCGAGGGAACACAAGCCAAGAAGCGGAGCTCAGAATCGGAGCGCCGACGCGCTCCTCACAATGCCGCTGCAGCGGCACCCAACCGAGTCTCCAGAGCGCGGGATCACCCGCGAACAAGAAAAATACAATGCCAGTACAATGATACAGCGCGACCAAAAAGCACGGCACACTTCCAACCTAATCAGGTAAATCAAGAGCAAACAATCGCAAACGCTATATCAAGCACATAAATCAGTCAATCGAATATACATAGAGTAAAGGAGCATAGCACTTATCTCTTGCTGTGTGAGCAGCAAAGAAAGAGGAAGCTGGGACGGTTACCAGGGCTCTTATGAGGCCTAAGGAGGCGTGGCTTAGGCTGAGCATCATGGTCTTTGTAGTTTATTTTCATGAAACTATATGTTTATTGGCTGCTGTGAAATTTACAGTAAAGAAAGAGAAGCGTAATCTGAAGCCTCCGGTCCTGTAATAGAATCAACTGACAGTCTCTGTCCTTGTTGGATGTACATGTTTTACTGAGAATGTCAGACTTCATTCTCACATGACTGAGAAAGATAATGTGAATTTACAGAAAATATGCTTTCAGCTTAGCTTATAGATCCCTTCCAAACCACTGTGGGAAAAGCATGAGATAAGAGTTTTCTTTCAAACATGATTCATGATATCCCAGCAGAAGGCTTTTTCACATGGTAAAATCACCTTAGAACACACCACAATTCCTAAAAGGAGTATGGTACCATCAACAAATGATTTATAATGTAACTAAAGTCCTAAAACCTTCTATTAACTGCAATGCTTTTTAATGAGGTGCTATCATGTATATTGGTCCCAAGATGGCTGCCAACACTTCTTGGATGAAGTGCAGACAGCCAATCAGATGTCACGATGAGATGTGTGGTTAGGCTCCGCCCAGATATATATATTTTTTTCCTTTTGATTTTCTCAGGAACTACTGGAGGGATTTACACCATTTAAACAAAAAGCATTTCTGCGTACCAGTCCCTACCATTTTGCCAAGTTTGGTGTAATTCCATTCAGCGGTTTGGGATGTAGCCGTGTCTGAACGTCCTATGGAAATTAACATGTTGAAAACACGTTTAGGGACCCCCCTTTTTTCTCGGCCCCCGCTTGAGGAATCCCCCTGACACTTTCAGGGAAGGAGCAGAGCGGAGCTGGCCTAAATTATGGAAAATTACTCGCAAATTCCTCAATTCCTCAAATTCCTACCTACAGTAGGTAATATATAATATATATATATATATATATATATATATATATATATATATATATATATATTCACTGAAAAAACCATAGGTTATAGACCATATATAGTTAGGAATTAGCATTTACAAAACCTTGAAAATTCACTGAAAAAACCGTAGGTTATAGACCATATATCGTTAGGAATTAGCATTTAAAAAACCTTATTTTACTCACACAAAACCATTGAAATTCCATATATAGTTAGTTGCACTAACTATATATCGCGCACCCGCAATCCACTGCTGATGATGTCACATATTACATCATTCATGACATGGTCAGTGACATCACTGATGACATCACTGATGACATCTCAAATGACATCACTGATGACATCACTGATGACAACATCCAGTGACTGTATTTTTCTGTAAAGTTAAAATATGTCTTGAGTGGATCTATAAGTGTCTGGATGAAGGATTTAGTAGGTGCATGACTGACTGTATGAGTGAGTGATTAAATGTGTCTCACTGAGTGCATGGGTTAGTGACTAAACTGTCTTAATTTGTGCATCATTATGTCTGTTGTTCTGTAAACTGCTGCATGTGTTGATCAGTAGCTATATGAGTAACTATATGGGTTATTGATTGATTGCCCAAGTATTTGTATGGGAGACTGAGTGTGTGTGTGGCTGGCTGGGAGGTGTGTGACTCTGTGCAGATCAATGTGTACTTGTATCAATGATTCTATAAGAGAGTAAGTATGTGTTAGTCTATGTTTGAAAATGTAAGGTGCTCTATGTTTAACTGTATAGATTAAAAAATGGAAGTGTGATTGCATCTTTACAGGACTGACTAGGTGTGCGAGTAACTCCATGGATGAGTGGCAGAGTGTGAGTGTCTGTATAGGTGTATGAGTGCATATGATAGTGTTGTAAAGATGAGTGATTGTATGTATGAATGATTGTATGGGTGAATGAGTGAATGTGTGTGTAGACGTAGGAATGAGTGAGTGCGTATGTAGTAACTAGTATTGGTGTGTCAATGGTTTCAAAAATTATACTCTGTATTTAACACTGGGTGTAACAGAGGTTATATTAAAATGTGAGGAGATGCATTGTATTGTCACATGAATGATATCATCAGTGATGTGGTCATTGATGTCAAATGAGATGTCATCAGTGATGTCATCAGTGATGTCATTTGAGATGTCATCAGTGATGTCATCAGTGATGTCACTGACCATGTCATGAATGATGTAATATGTGACATCATCAGCAGTGGATTGCGGGTGCGCGATATATAGTTAGTGCAACTAACTATATATGGAATTTCAATGGTTTTGTGTGAGTAAAATAAGGTTTTTTAAATGCTAATTCCTAACGATATATGGTCTATAACCTATGGTTTTTTCAGTGAATTTTGAAGGTTTTGTAAATGCTAATTCCTAACTATATATGGTCTATAACCTATGGTTTTTTCAGTGAATTTTCAAGGTTTTGTAAATGCTAATTCCTAACTATATATGGTCTATAACCTATGGTTTTTTAATAGCAAATATCATAAGCTGTCGAATGTCAAGTACGTGGTAAGTAAAAACATTTTCGTGTTTATGCACACTGATCTGCTTTGAATGCTGCCCCCCCCCCCCATCCATTTCTATTAGGAGTACTCTCTCTTTGCAGATAGTGAAAGGTAGTTAACGCAGGCCTTTGCCCCCGTTGTAATACGTCGTGCCTGCTTCTCTCTCCATTTGATTGATTGTTATCCAAGCATTTACTGTTTTAGAATTGGTTCTCTTTGGTTCATTCTCTATTTACAAACAAACACAGAGTCGCAATACTCTGTTTAGTCTTTGCAGATAACGAAAAATCGTGTAAAAAAACAAAAGGAATCGAGCAAAATCAGTAGGCCACTAATGGGATCTCTTTTTGACCTCGCTAAAATAGAAACATTAGGAACAACCCCTCATGACAAATACGAAACTAGTGAGATGAACTGAACTCCACACCATGATGGCTGCAATACAGCTCGGCTCCGCCACCCACCCCGCCCAAAATAACGATAAAGAGCGGCTGCCATGATTGCTCGCGGAATGGCCACGACGGAGCTACGAAATGGTGGTGCTCTCATGCTAACCCCAGCTTTAGTCTGAAACATCCAGAAACACTGTAGACTACCAATTCGATCAGTTCCGGTAGCGCCCCAACGTAACCCGGTAGAGAAGAACTAGCCCTCCCCTCTTTGACTGATGGTTCTTGTTGCCTGTCCCTTATGTTGTCATTTAACAGAACTATTTAGCCTGCTGAAAGGGGTTGTGTTCCGACCGCTGGTTGGTGGAGACATTTTGACTATATTCTGGACCTGCGTTGTCGCGTAATGCGTCATATGACGCGCCGCGTTAGCGCATCCGGAAGTCATCCGGGGCGCGATGCGCAGCGCGTAACGTAAGCATAACAGGTCATGTGACTTGTTAATACAACTTTTCATTGGTTCATTTTACTTTTCTTATTCTAATGATGAAAGGCTTGGTCATATGACCTAAAAATTACGCTTTTTATTACTTCCGAACATTATTTTTTCTTAAATATATGTTATAATGTTCCAGGCTAATGTACTTTCCCGGAAAATTTACAACTGTCCTGCAAGTAAAATATATTCTTTTTTCGAGAAAAAGGGCGTTTCTTCGTCCCATGACGGAGCCGTTGAGCAAAAGAGGGTCGACCTGCTGTCTTAGTCGCCGATACGCCTGAATATGAGATTCTTATCGATCACTTTATGTTGCAGGAGTAGAAAACACAACAGCCCTTGACCATTTATCTTTACTGCGTTCCTGCGTATTATACCTTTTACCCTTCATGTAATTGGTCTGCTTTATTTCACTTGCCTTTTACTGATTCTAAAACAGTGACTATTATTAAAAACTTTACCAATGTATATACTACTACCATGTTTTCTTTTAAAAACCTTTATTGTGAAAATTTCATTATACAAATACGAGCCTATAACCACGTGGGCCGGCCACGGAGCAAACTGTAATCGTATATGATGAGTAGACATTTACACTGTAGAGGAACGTAACGGGCGGGCCATTAGGTTGCAAGAACTAAGGTGTCTAACAGTTGCGGAATCGGTGGACGTACATTTTATAATTAAAATACGACTGGGCCAGTTACAATAAAATTATCTAGATATACATTTGCGGGCAAGTACCATGGGTGACGTTAATTCGAACTTTCAATAGTACAGTAATCAATAACACATCACAACTTAATATCAATAGAGATGTCGAAATATTCAATCTATTCTCGTCCCCGCCCGCCATGTGCTTCAAAACTGCATACGTATCTCGTGATATCAAGGTTGTGCAACCAGTACACAACAAGGAGTTACGAGTCCCATTTATTCCGGCGCCATTTTGGGCGAGGACGGGCAGGTCCAGGATATAGTCAAAATGTCTCTACCAACCATCGACTATGATGATGTTCATATGCTGTATTTATTAGAGTAACACTCATCTGTCCACATGAAATTCATTTGCCACAATCTAAACATGTCATTTTAATCTTTCCAAAGTTCTTCTAAATATTTGGGACCGTTTCCCTTGCCTCAATGCTGTCAGTGCCACTTCTTTGATGAATGTACTGGCAGGTCGGGGGTTCTTCTCCAAATCTCTCTTTTATGCAGCACTATAATTAATCGGTGCCACCTCTCCATATGACGATGCATGGTATAGTTACCATAACTATATATTTTTTCGGTTCCTCTGGAGAGTACATCGTGGCAGATGAAGCGTGTAACGTACCGGGCATTTACCTTTTTTTGCATGTAGAGGAAAGGAAAAAAAATTCGAGCGTCCGAGTTCTAAGGTGTCCCAGGGCCATTTTAGTGGACCAGGCCCAAATCCAAAGAACAGGCCGCCATTTTGAGAGTCCTGTTGCAGCCGCCTGTCGCTGTAGCATCAAGAGCGGCCGAAACTCAGCTGAATGTCAACTGAAACGGTAAAGGGGCACCCCACTACAGCAGACGAGCCTCCACCTAGGAAGGCCCGTTCACGCCGCCTCCCCCCCCCTTCGGGCACCCCACGCCGTTATTCGGAGCAGTATTGTAGGATGGCCACACCAGTGCGGCAACTTGCTAGACACCACCTCGGTGGTAACCGAATCTCAGCGCCTTGTGGTGTCTTCTAGTCAGAAAATATTGTTGCGCTGCCTTTGGCCCCATTCGCACATCGGTCCGCTACTGACGCCATCTCACAGGCCAACGGGGTGCCCCACGCCGACTTTTACCATTGTAGGATGGCCACACCAGTGCAGCAACCTAGACACTACCTCAGTGCCATCCGGATCTTGGCATCTCAGCGCCTTGTGGTGTCTTCTATTCAGAAAATATTGTTGCGCTGCCTTTGGCCCCATTCGCACATCGGTCCGCTACTGACGCCATCTCACAGGCCAACGGGGCGCCCCACGCCGACTTTGAGCATTGTAGGATGGCCACACCAGTGCGGCAACTTACTAGACACCACCTCGGTGCCATCCGGATCTTGGCATCTCAGCGCCTTGTGGTGTCTTCTAGTCAGAAAATATTGTTGCGCTGCCTTTGGCCCCATTCGCACATCGGTCCGCTACTGACGCCATCTCACAGGCTAATGGGGCGCCCCAGGCCGACTTTCAGCATTGTAGGATGGCCACACCAGTGCGGCAACTTGCTAGACACCACCTCGGTGCCATCCGGATCTTGGCATCTGAGCGCCTAGTGGTATCTTCTATTCAGAAAATATTGTTGCGCTGCCTTTGGCCCCATTCGCACATCGGTCCGCTACTGACGCCATCTCAGAGGCCAACGGGGCGCCCCACGCCGACTTTCAGCATTGTAGGATGGCCACACCAGTGCGGCAACTTACTAGACACCACCTCGGTGCCATCCGGATCTTGGCATCTCAGCGCCTTGTGGTGTCTTCTATTCAGAAAATATTGTTGCTCTGCCTTTGGCCCCATTCGCACATCGGTCCGCTACTGACGCCATCTCACAGGCCAACGGGGCGCCCCACGCCGACTTTCAGCATTGTAGCATGGCCACACCAGTGCGGCAACTTACTAGACACCACCTCGGTGCCATCCGGATCTTGGCATCTCAGCGCCTTGTGGTGTCTTCTATTCAGAAAATATTGTTGCGCTGCCTTTGGCCCCATTCGCACATCGGTCCGCTACTGACGCCATCTCACAGGCCAACGGGGCGCCCCACGCCGACTTTCAGCATTGTAGGATGGCCACACCAGTGCGGCAACTTGCTAGACAACACCTCGGTGCCATCCGGATCTTGGCGCGTTGTGCTGCCTTCGGCCTATTCGCACATCGGTCCGCTACTGACGCAGCCTCACGTGCCAACGTATTTTCTCCGCATTTTATACCCTATGCCGCATAACAGGTCATGTGACTTGTTTATAAAACTTTTCATTGGTTCATTTTACTTTTGGTTTCCTAATGATGGATGGCTTGATCATATGACCTAAAAATAACACTTTTCATTGGATGAAAACTTTTTTTTTTTCCCAAACGATGAAAGCCCCACCTTGTTTCTGGATGTTTCAGACTGAAGCTGGCGTCAGCATGAAAGCACCACCATCTCGTGGCTCCGTCGTGGTCATTCCACGAGCAATCATGGCAGCCGCTCCCCACCAGAAGCCTGCAGGAGTCGGGGGCCCCCAAAACTTTTGTTGAATCCTCAAGGCGGAGGGGACGCTTTCGAGAATGGGGTCCAAGACCTAGCAGACAAGCGTCCGATTTCCAAGGTGTCCCTGGGCCATTTCAGTGGACCAGGCCCAAAAAGGAAAGAGCCTGCCGCCATTTTGAGAGTCCTGTGACAGCCGCCTATCGCTGCACCGCAAGAGTGGGCGCAACTCAGCTGAATTGTGGCTTTTGACACAGTGGACCAAAAGCGGACGGAATGGCAACTGAAACTGTAAAGGGGCGCCCCACTACAGCAGACGAGACTCCACCTGGAGAGGCCCGTTCACGCCGCCTCCCCCCCCCCCCCGGGGCGCCCCACGCCGTTATTCGGAGGGCGGCAACTTACTGGACATCACCTTGGTGCCATCGTTCTGCTGCCTTGGAACTATTCGCACAACAGACCGCTACTGATGACCCACCCCCCGCGACGCCCCACGCCGGATACCGAAATCAGTGCGGCACCCAGGCAACATCACCTGGGTGCCGTCCAGAAATCTGGACGTTGTGCTGCGTTGGGACTATTCGCACAACCGACCGCTACTTCCTTCATTTTCCCTAAAAATGTTTAAATGTTTTTACTGTTTTTGTTTTGTTGTATATATTTATAAGTTATTAAAGTTTTATAATCCTACTACTTTGTTGGAGTGCTATATATTTTTAATGTGACACATAATTGTAAAAACTTTGATGTACAAAGAGTCATCCCTGGAATCTTCCGCTTCAGGCTCGGTCCTCTCCCCAATCACAATACAGGATGGTTTTCAGATAGTAGGAACGCGTGTGCTGTGACGGATCTCATCGGGTGTGGGCCTTGATCTACTATAACTCTTTTGAAGAGGGGTGATTCTTTACAGCTGGGGCCATAAACTACATCTGCAGGGCTAGCTGATAGCCTAGGACCGGCCTGGACAATCGGACACAGAGGAAAAGGAGTGTCAGAGGGTGCGGTAGTGAATAGGGCGAAAGGGAGGTGTCGGGCGGGCACAGGGTGTGATTCTCAGGGAAGAGCAGAGCAGATGGGGGGAGGTTTATTACCCATGCATAAGACAGAGAGCGGGGGTGACCAGTGCCTGGGGGACATGCTTGCGAGGGTGGGGAGCCATGCTAAGGATCGACAGCGTACAGAGAGTGGGTCTGGTCAACGCATCTAAAATGGCTGCCGTGCACGACAAAAGTGTGGCATTTGAAAAAAGGCAAGATGGCGCAGACAATGTTTTTCAACACTTCCTGATTTCCTTCGAATCGAACGTTAACAGACGTTGGGGCATATTACCAAAGTTAAGTGATATTTATCCCTAACGATGCTTAGCAACGAATTTTTTACCGCTAAGCATCGTCAGAAATTATCGCAGATAAACCTTGCTATTATCAAGGTTTATCGCAAATGCGATGAAAAACGACCGCAATGCATTAATATCGCTGAAAAGTCAGCGATATTCATGCATTACGGAGCTAATGCTCTTAGCCATGTTATCCACCTCCCATTGGATAACATGGCTAAGAACTGCTCAGGGCAGGTGTTACTTTTTGGAGATATTCGCGCTTAGCGCGAATATCTCCAAAAGTTGGTAATAGGAGATAGCGATGTTAGCGACTGTTTCCAGTCGCTAACATCTTGGCATGCCCACTTTGCATGTCATTAGTGATAAATATCACTGACATGCAAAGTGGAGCCCAAGATGGTCGCTATCTCCTACTAGCGGTCGCTAACTGGTGTTAGCAACAGCTAGGTAATACAGAGATAATTTTATCTCCGCGAAGCGGAGCGCTGTTACAGATATATATCTTTTTTTGAACGTTAATTTCTCAAAATCCACTGGAGCACATATATTGAGACCTAGCAAAGGCACATTGGGCTACCAGTCCCTACAATTTTGCCAAGTTTCGTGCAAATCCATTCAGCCGTTCGATTATTATTATTATTATTTTTTTTGCCCCGCGGGGCCCTTTTAAAACCTCCACATAAAACCTAAGAGGTCAAGGAGGATCTACTATGCCCCCTTATGGTCATTTGCCCCTTCGCTTTGGCCTCCTCTTGTCTCTCGATCCTACCGAGAGACAAGATGGCGGCCGCTACGGACTGTTTGGAATGTTTACAGACGCCGGAGAACCAATCAGCTTCGCAAAGCTCCGTGACGCGAAAAGTAGGCGAAGCGGAGCGCTGTTACAGATATATATCTTTTTTTGAACGTTAATTTCTCAAAATCCACTGGAGCACATATATTGAGACCTAGCAAAGGCACATCGGGCTACCAGTCCCTAATATTTTGCCAAGTTTCGTGCAAATCCATTCAGCCGTTCGATTATTATTATTTTTATTTTTTTTTGCCCCGCGGGCCCTTTTAAAACCTCCACATCAAACCTAGGGGGTCAGGGAGGATCTACTATGCCCCCTTATGGTCATTTGCCCCTTCGCTTTGTCCTCCTCTTGTCTCTCGATCCTACAGAGAGACAAGATGGCGGCCGCTACGGACTGTTTGGAATGTTTACAGACGCCGGAGAACCAATCAGCTTCGCTTCACAAAGCTCCGTAACGCGAAAAGTACGCAAACTGGAGCGCTGCCCGGTCCGCTGTTACAGATATATATCTTTTTTTGAACGTTAATTTCTCAAAATCCACTGGAGCACATATATTGAGACCTAGCAAAGGCACATCGGGCTACCAGTCCCTACAATTTTGCCAAGTTTCGTGCAAATCCATTCAGCCGTTCGGGCTAAAAGTGAGGCCAACCGCCCTATGGAAAACTCAATGTTAAAAACACGTTTTGGGACCCCCCTTTTTTCTCGGCCCCCCCTTGATGAAACCCCCCCAAATTTTCAGGGGCTGCTCAGAAACAAAATGTTCCATTTTCCTGAAAATTTCAGCCAATTCCGGCCACAAACGCCAAAGTTATTAGACATAGAATTTTCAAAAATCCCATAGAGAAAAAATCCTAACTATATATACCTACTGGCGACCGCCAGTAGGTAATATATATTCACTGAAAAAACCATAGGTTATAGACCATATATAGTTAGGAATTAGCATTTACAAAACCTTGAAAATTCTTTGAAAAAACCATAGGTTATAGACCATATATAGTTAGGAATTAGCATTTAAAAAACCTTATTTTACTCACACAAAACCATTGAAATTCCATATATAGTTAGTAGTACTAACTATATATCGCGCACCCGCAATCCACTGCTGATCATGTCACATATTACATCATTCATGACATGGTCAGTGACATCACTGATGACATCACTGATGACATCTCAAATGACATCACTGATGACATCACTGATGACATCTCAAATGACATCACTGATGACAACATCCAGTGACTGTGTATTTCTGTAAAGTTAAAATATGTCTTACATATTGAAGAATGAGTGGATGTAGAAGTGTCTGGATGAAGGATTTAGTAGGTGCATGACTGACTGTATGAGTGAGTGGTTAAATGTGTCTCACTGAGTGCATGGGTTAGTGACTGAACTGTGTTAATTTGTGCATCATTATGTTTGTTGTTCTGTAAACTGCTGCATGTGTTGATCAGTAGCTATATGAGTAAGTATATGGGTTATTGATTGGTTGCTCAAGTATTTGTATGGGAGACTGAGTGTGTGTGTGTGGGTGGCTGGGAGGTGTACGACTCTGTGCATAGATGTGTGAGCAGTTGATTCACTAGATGTATGGGTTCAAAAGTGCATGTGGAGACAGCTGTATGGGTGGTTGACTGTGTGCATCAGTGTATTGGTGAGTGAATGGATATCTCAGTGCTACATGTCAAAGTAAGTACATATGTAAAACACGGTACATGTGAGAGTTGGCATATATAAATAACTGTGCATAAGAGCCAGTGAATGTGTGAGTGGCTGTATGGATGATTGTGAACTTGTATCAGGGATTGTAAAAGAGAGTAAATATGTGTTAGTATATGTTTGAATAAGTAAGGTGTGTATAACTGTATAGTTGAGGAAATGGAGGTGTGATTGATTCTTTGCATGACTGACTAGGTGTGTAAGTAACTCCATGGATGAGTGACAGTCTGTGAGTGTCTGTTTACACTGAGTGTATCTAAGGTTATATTAGAGTCTGAAGAGGTTCATCGTATTATCACATGAATGATGTCATCAGTGATGTGATCAGTAATCTCAAATGAGATGTCATCAGTGATGTCATTTGAGATGTCATCAGTGATGTCATCAGTGATGTCATTTGAGATGTCATCAGTGATGTCATCAGTGATGTCACTGACCATGTCATGAATGATGTAATATGTGACATGATCAGCAGTGGATTGCGGGTGCGCGATATATAGTTAGTACTACTAACTATATATGGAATTTCAATGGTTTTGTGTGAGTAAAATAAGGTTTTTTAAATGCTAATTCCTAACTATATATGGTCTATAACCTATGGTTTTTTCAGTGAATTTTCAAGGTTTTGTAAATGCTAATTCCTAACTATATATGGTCTATAACCTATGGTTTTTTCAGTGAATTTCAATGTTTTTTTAATAGCAAATATCATAAGCTGTCGAATGTCAAGTACGTGGTAAGAAAAAACATTTTCGTGTTTATGCACACTGTTCTGCTTTGAATGCTGCCCCCCCCCCTCATTTCTATTAGGAGTACTCTCTCTTTGCAGATAGTGAAGGGTAGTTAACGCAGGCCTTTGCCCCCGTTGTCATCCGTCGTGCCTGCTTCTCTCTCCATTTGATTGATTGTTATCCAAGCATTTACTGTTTTAGAATTGGTTCTCTTTGGTTCATTCTCTATTTACAAACAAGCACAGAGTCACAATACTCTGTTTAGTCTTTGCAGATAGCGAAAAATCGTGTAAAAAAACAAAAGGAATCGAGCAAAATCAGTAGGCCACTAATGGGATCTCTTTTTGACCTCGCTAAAATAGAAACATTAGGAACAACCCCTCATGAGAAATACGAAACTAGTGAGATGAACTGAACTCCACACCATGATGGCTGCAAGACAGCTCGGCTCCGCCACCCACCCCGCCCAAAATAACGATAAACTCTATGCAAATATTACAAATATATACAACACACCAGCAAAGTAACAGGGTAAAACATTTTATTAAATAACTATTTACATAACTATTTTATACTTTTTGTTGCCCGATCCGGCTAGCTCAATCGATCGAGTATGAAACTCATGCACTCTGATGGTTCAAAGTTTTGAGGAGTGCTTGTAACACTGTCTGAAGCCTATTTGCACTTGCTACAGCTTCACAATTCTTAATGTAAATGGGGGCTGTTTGAGGACGTGACTGCATTTGAAAACAATGTGATGCGGTGCCACCCTGATCCGCTTGACGGAGGCCCCCGTGGGACGGTGTCATGGCGCGGACTCGGAGGGGGCGCTTGGCTCCGGCCCCCTCCGCAAGTCGTGTTGCCCTGGTGTGGCCTGAGATCGCCCCCGACATAGGTGGCCGGCTCCCGGGGTCAAGCGGAACTTTTTGCCTTTTGGTGACTCTTCCATTCTTCACCTTGTCCCACAATCCGTTTCACCTAAAGACACGCTGTAGTGGGGCGCCCCTTTACCGTTTCAGTTGCCATTCCGCCCGCTTTTGCTACACTGTGCCTCTTCTGCTATTCAGCTGTTTACCGCCCGCTCTTTCGACTACAGCGTCTCGCTCACCATGTACTTGAGTTGCTCCCGCTCTTGCGGTGCAGCGATAGGCGGCTGCCACAGGACTCTCAAAATGGCGGCCGGCTCTTCAGATTTGGGCGTGGTCCACTAAAATGGGCCGCCGACACCTTGGAACTCGGACGCTTGTCTGCTAGAGCTTGGGCTCCATTCTCGAAAGCGTCCCCTCAGCCTTGAAGATTCTACAAAAGTCTTGGGGGCCCCCGACTCCCGCAGGCTTCTGGTGGGGAGCGGCTAGCATGATTGCTCGTGGAATGGCCACGACGGAGCTACGAAATGGTGGTGCTCTCATGCTAACGCCAGCTTCAGTCTGAAACATCCAGAAACACTGTAGACTACCAATTCGATCAGTTCCGGTAGCGCCCCAACGTGACCCGGTAGAGAAGAACTTGCCCTCCCCTCTTTGACTGATGGTTCTTGTTGCCTGTCCCTTCTGTTGTCATTTAACAGAACTATTTAGCCTGCTGAAAGGGGTTGTGTTCCGACCGCTGGTTGGTGGAGACATTTTGACTATATTCTGGACCTGCGTTGTCGCGTAATGCGTCATATGACGCGCCGCGTTAGCGCATCCGGAAGTGCTCCGGCGCGCGAAGCGCAGCTTCCCGGAAGCGATCCGGCACGCGGCGCGCAGCGCGTAACGTAAGCATAACAGGTCATGTGACTTCTTAATAAAACTTTTCATTGGTTCATTTTACTTTTCTTATTCTAATGATGAAAGGCTTGGTCATATGACCTAAAAATTACGCTTTTTATTACTTTCGAACATTATTTTTTCTTAAACATATGTTATAATCTTCCAGGCTAATGTACTTTCCCGGAAAATTTACAACTGTCCTGCAAGTAAAATATATTCCTTTTTCGAGAAAAAGGGCGTTTCTTCGTCCCATGACGGAGCCGTTGAGCAAAAGAGGCTCTTCCTGCTGTCTTAGTCGCCGATACGCCTGAATATCAGATTCTTATCGATCACTTTATGTTGCAGGAGTAGAAAACACAACAGCCCTTGACCATTTATCTTTACTGCGTTCCTGCGTATTATACCTTTTACCCTTCATGTAATTGGACTGCTTTATTTCACTTGCCTTTTACTGATTCTAAAACAGTGACTATTATTAAAAACTTTACCAATGTAAATACTACTACCATGTTTTCTTTTAAAAACCTTTATTGTGAAAATGTCAGTATACAAATACGGGCCTATAACCACGTGGGCCGGCCACGGAGCAAACTGTAATCGTATATGATGAGTAGACATTTACACTGTAGAGGAACGTAACGGGCGGGCCATTAGGTTGCAAGAACTAAGGTGTCTAACAGTTGCGGAATCGGTGGACGTACATTTTATAATTAAAATACGACAGGGCCAGTTACAATAAAATTATCTAGATATACATTTGCGGGCAAGTACCATGGGTGACGTTAATTCGAACTTTCAATAGTACAGTAATCAATAACACATCAGAACTTAATATCAATAGGGATGTCGAAATATTCAATCAATTCGAATCGGTGGACGTACATTTAATAATTAAAATACGACAGAGCCAGTTACAATAAAATTATCTAGATACACATTTGCGGGCAAGTACCATGGGTGACGTTAATTCGAACTTTCAATAGTACAGTAATCAATAACACATCAGAACTTAATATCAATAGGGATGTCAAAATATTCAATCTATTCTCGTCCCCGCCCGCCATGTGCTTCAAAACTGCATACGTATCTCGTGATTTCAAGGTTCTGCAACCAGTACACAACAAGGAGTTACGAGTCCCATTTATTCCGGCGCCATTTTGGGCGAGGACGGGCAGGTCCAGGATATAGTCAAAATGTCTCTACCAACCATCGACTAGGATGATGTTCATAAGCTGTATTTATTAGAGTAACACTCATCTGTCCACATGAAATTAATTTGCCACAATCTAAACATGTCATTTTAATCTTTCCAAAGTTCTTCTAAATATTTGGGACCGTTGCCTCTGATGCTGTCAGTGCCACTTCTTTGGTGAATGTACTGGCAGGTCGGGGGTTCACCTCCAAATCTCTCTTTTGTGCAGCACTATAATTAATCGGTGCCACCTCTCCATATGACGATGCATGGTATAGTTACCATAACTATATTTTTTTTCGGTTCCTCTGGAGAGTACATCGTGGCAGATGAGGCAGGTAACGTACCGGGCATTTACCTTTTTTGCATGTAGAGGAAAGGAAAAAACATTCGAGCGTCCGAGTTCTAAGGTGTCCCAGGGCCATTTTAGTGGACCAGGCCCAAATCCAAAGAACAGGCCGCCATTTTGAGAGTCCTGTTGCAGCCGCCTGTCGCTGTAGCATCAAGAGCGGCTGAAACTCAGCTGAATGGCAACTGAAACGGTAAAGGGGCGCCCCACTACAGCAGACGAGACTCCACCTGGGAAGGCCCGTTCACGCCGCCTCCCCCCCCCCCCCTTCGGGCACCCCACGCCGTTATTCGGAGCAGGATTGTAGGATGGCCACACCAGTGCGGCAACTTGCTAGACACCACCTCGGTGCCAACCGAATCTCAGCGCCTTGTGGTGTCTTCTATTCAGAAAATATTGTTGTACTGCCTTCGACCTATTCGCCGCAAGTGCGCACGCAACTCAGCTGCATAGCGAGTGAAACACCAAGGGGCGCCCCACTGCAGCCGAGGAACCTTCATCTTGGGGGCGACGCACAGCATCACATTGCTTTCCAATGCAGTCAGATCCTCAAACAACCCCCACTGACTGACGCGAACTCACAGGCCAACGGAGCGCCCCACGCCGACTTTCGGCGCAGCATTGTAGGATGGCCACACCAGTGCGGCAATTTGCTTGACACCACCTCGGTGCCATCCGGATCTTGGCGCGTTGCGCTGCCTTTGGCCCTATTCGCACATCGGTCCGCTACTGACGCCACCTCACAGGCCAACGGGGCGCCCCACGCCGAGTTTCAGCATTGTAGGATGGCCACACCAGTGCGGCAACTTGCTAGACACCACCTCGGTGCCATCCAGATCTTGGCGCGTTGTGCTGCCTTCGGCCTATTTGCACATCGGTCCGCTACTGACGCGAACTCACAGGCCAACGGGGCGCCCCACGCCGACTTTCAGCATTGTAGGATGGCCACACCAGTGCGGCAACTTGCTAGACACCACCTCGGTGCCGTCCGGATCTTGGCGCGTTGTGCTGCCTTCGGCCTATTCGCACATCGGTCCGCTACTGACGCCACCTCACAGGCCAACGGGGCGCCCCACGCCGACTTTCAGCATTGTAGGATGGCCACACCAGTGCGGCTTTGCTAGACACCACCTCGGTGCCATCCGGATCTTGGCGCGTTGTGCTGCCTTCGGCCTATTCGCACATCGGTCCGCTACTGACGCCGCCTCACGTGCCAACGGATTTTCCACGCTTTTTATACCCTATGCCGCATAACAGGTCATGTGACTTGTTTATAAAACTTTTCATTGGTTCATTTTACTTTTGGTTTCCTAATGATGGAAGGCTTGATCATATGACCTAAAAATAACACTTTTCATTGGATGAAAACTTTTGTTTTTCCCAAACGACGAAAGCCCCACCTTGTTTCTGGATGTTTCAGACTGAAGCTGGCGTCAGCATGAGAGCACCACCATCTCGTGGCTCCGTCGTGGTCATTCCGCGAGCAATCATGGCAGCCGCTCCCCACCGGAAGCCTGCAGGAGTCGGGGCCCCCAAGACTTTTGTAGAATCCTCAAGGCTGAGGGGACGCTTTCGAGAATGGGGTCCAAGACCTAGCAGACAAGCGTCCGATTTCCAAGGTGTCCCAGGGCCATTTCAGTGGACCAGGCCCAAAAAGGAAAGAGCCTGCCGCCATTTTGAGAGTCATGTGGCAGCCGCCTATCGCTGCACCGCAAGAGTGGGCGCAACTCAGCTGAATGGCGGATTTTGACACAGTGTACCAAAAGCGGGCGGAATGGCAACTGAAACGGTAAAGGGGCGCCCCACTACAGCAGACGAGCCTCGACCTGGGGAGGCCCGTTCACGCCGCCTCACCCCCCCCGCCCCCGGGGCGCCCCACGCCGTTATTCGGAGCAGCATTGTAGGATACCAAAACCAGTGCGGCAACTTACTTGACATCACCTGGGTGCCATCCACATCTCAGCGCGTTCTGCTGCCTTGGGACTATTCGCACAACAGACCGCTACTGACGAACCACCCCCCGGGACGCCCCACGCCGTTATTGGGAGCAGCATTGTAGGATACCCAAAACCAGTGCGGCACCCAGGCAACATCACCTGGGTGCCGTCCAGAACTCAGGACGTTGTGCTGCCTTGGGACTATTCGCACAACCGACCGCTACTGACAATTGTTCCTTCTTTTTTCCTAAAAATGTTTAAATGTTTTTACTGTTTTTGTTGCGTTGTTTATATTTATAAGTTATTAAAGTTTTATAATCCTACTACTTTGTTGGAGTGCTATATATTTTTAATGTGACACATAATTGTAAAAACTTTGGAGATAGGCCGAGACGTCACTCAGCAGAAAAAAAAGAAAAAAAAAGTCTATAAACATATAATAAGTTAAAAGTCAATCATTCTTGTTTCCTTGTAGTACGCTCCCCAGTCCGCTTCCCGTTACGCTAACCGGGCGCACCCCACCAAAAAGAGGATAGAGGAACACAAAATACTGACCACCTTCCAAGCCGGATTTATATCGGGCATCTCGACCCTGGACCAGATCTTTAGGCTGCAGGTCCTTTTTTGGAAAACTGCAAGAGTAGAGGGTGGCAGCCTCTACCTTGTTTTTGTGGACCTGTGGGCCGCCTTTGATCTTGTGCCCAGAGAGAAATTATGGAGAGTAATGGAAGAACTTAGCCTCCCGTCCTATTAACTTGATGTCTTGATCCGACTCCATGCGGGGAACTTTGCCCAGGTCAGGTGTGGAAGGAACGGCGAACTCTCGGCCCCTTCTCAGTAACCAGGGGTCCACGCCAGGGTTGTGCCCTTGCCCCTACACTCTTCAGCCTTTATGTTAACGGCTTGAAAGATGAATTGGATGGATTTAGGGATAACGATGCCCCGAGATTGGCTACTGGAAGGGTGCCTGCTCTGATGTTCGCGGACGACACTTTGCTGTTATCCCAAACATCAACAGGCATCCAGCGGGTTATGGATGGGTTTTCAACCTTTTGTGCCTCAAGGGGATTGGAGGTTAACTTGGATAAAACCAAGTTTATGGTTTTCAATCCCCCGAGGCACACCCGCCCGAACCCTGTCTTGAATGGCACCCCACTTGAGCGGGTGAAAACCTCTGTTTACCTGGGTGTCATGCTAACTGAAGACTTTGACTGGGGTCACCAGGTGTCTAGATCTGCTCTGAGACTTTCACAGATTACAGGGGGGATTGGGAAATTTCATAAAACTTCACAATTTAAACCAGTCGCCCCCGTTCTTGAAACTTATAGAGCCCAGACCAGGTTAGCAGCTACGTATGTGGCAGAACTATGGGGGCACAAGAACGTACTGAGTCTGCTAAAGGTGGAACAAGCTTTCATGAGAAATTTGGTAGGCTTACCCCAAAGCACCCCTCTCATACCGTTGCGGCTAGATATGGGCCTTGAATCCATGAAAGATCTGATAGCCACACGACCCTTGCTCTACTGGAGAAGGCTCTGGACTGTACCGGAACTTGTTGATTACAGAGCGGAATTTTGAGCAGTCTGGGGGCAGCTCAAGAACAAAAATATACCCTGGCTATCCTACATCAAGGTCCTGCTATACCAAATTGGCTTGCCTCAATTGTGGGTGTCCCCGGGGAGAGCTGTCCTAGGATCCAGAGGTCAGAACTGTTGGCTATCTTGAGAAACCACAGCCTTAACACGTTACTCAGCTCGCCAACTCTGGGTAGGCTAACAACTGAATTCCTGCAAGTGAAAACTGTGCCCAAGAAGGAGGAATTCTTAGATCTAGTGCAGCCTCCTCTTGCGAGAAAACTATATATCCAACTGAGGCATGGCTGCTTGCCCATTAGAGTGTTGACCTCCAAATGGACTATCTCAAATGAGGGAAGTTGTCCAGCATGTAATAACAGCACAGAAGATATCGTCCATGTCCTGTTCTTCTGCCCGGCGTATAGCAAAATACGGAAATGCTGGTTGGTCCCACTGTGCAGAAACCTGGGACTGAGACAATGTGTACAGGCTTGCAGAATTTTAACATATGATACCTCCCCTCTCATTGTGTTTGCTGTTTCCCGCTGCTTACACGGCATGTGGCGTAGAAGGACCACCTTTCTGATAAGGACCTTATTGGAGCAACCCCTCTCTATTATTCTTTTTTCCTTTTACTCCCCCTTGATAACTTTTGATAAACTTGTTGTTTAATAACTTTTTAACTGCTTGTATTTATGGATTTTATCACCGTGCTTGTATGTATTTTATCTGCACTTTTATGGTCAACGACCGAAATAAAGTTATCAAATGAATGATATACCATGTTTGTACTCTGTACTTTTAGAGTTGTAGTCTTGGTTGGACTGATACAGCTCATAACAATGATCTGAAAAAGGAAAGCCCAGTTCTTCAGCATACATGGACATACCTGTCTATTCTTGGTTTGGAGAAAGAGATCTTCATCCCCTCTCTTGTACCACAACAATGTATGAAGGATGCACCTGGGGGTTACAAACTGTAAGATCTCTGAACAAGAGCATATTTTTCCATTTTGAATGTATTCACTAATTTCCATAAATTTGGTTGTATTCATGTAGCCGTGTGCATGAGGAGGGAAAGGTGAATGTGCGGCTTGTACCTAACTTATATTTGTATTTGTGTTTATTGTGTCCAGGATTATCTGACATCTGAATTGACCAACCAGGCTTGGATTGGACTTTTCATCACACCCGCAAGAAGAGGTTGGACCTGGGTCAATGGATCTACTCTGAATGAACATGTGTACGTTTACCAGTTGCACTTTGATAATTATTACAGGAGTCTAATGCACACTATTGTACAAGTTACACATCTTACATGTTTTCATAGTATGCAGAATACACAAAAGCAACAACCGACCCCAGCATTCATGCATGCTGCAATGAGTACTTTTTTATTACAAATACTGGTGCCTTTACTGCACCTTGCACTATTAACTATCACTGCCTTTGGTTTTTAGGATACCACTCTTTCCCTTCCATATCACCTAGTAACTGCTGTCAAAACAACAAAAAGAGCATCTTTGACACACTCGTTGCCCGTCCCAATGACACAGAAGGATGTGCCTTAATGACAGTGAAGCTGGGTCCAGAAACGAGCACTGACACCTGCTCACCTACAGCACCTTTACAAACCCCAACGGGTTAGAAGCAATGGGGTCTTTAAACACAGAGGTTTTACAGCTCACTGACCTCCATTGCAGGCCAGGAAGCACTGTCAGAATTCACTTATAGCACAGCTTAAGACCCACACAACTCTACATTAAAAGTATACATCAAGCCATCTCTGAATTCTTTGACCCCATGAAGGTATTTGGGCTCTTTGTTCGTGCTTCTGTAGATCGCATACTTCATTGCTAACATGTATGTCCACCTGGGAGTGCTTTATCCCATATATAAATATATCTACAACAGCACAAATATAATAAAAATAACACAAACAGCATCTGAGGCATCTGTCTTTAAAATATAAGTGTTCCTTAAATACGTTTTAAAACTGCCACTAGAGCCCCATTAAAAGAACACGAAGAACTTCCATATAAATGACCCGTAAATATTCACAGAGAGTATCGAGGACACGTTAAATACTTTAGGTGTACCAACCTAAACTCACATTGGGATTCAAGGGAGCATACCTTAGTGTTGCAATACATCTCTCCACAGTGGCTTACAATTTGTTTATAATGTATAATTGGCTACGTATATTTTAGTCTAAATTGTAGCTTTATGTGTATCACAAACAAAAATCCTTACATCAAATTTTAACATGCCAGGACAGAAGTAGGCTTTCTCGTGCATTGAGCCTCCTCCCTTCCCAAGTACACAAGTATGGCAAAGCAGTCTCCCACTCAGTAATTTACTATGAGTACTCTTTAGGAGATGTACAAAGCTGGCTCATATAATATATCAAATAGAGGTATATTGTGTAGAGAGTCCAGATATCACATATATATGTAAATGTATACTTGTAAAGCTCACTGTTACTCCATCACGCAGTGTCCTGGTGCTGTATACCGCTAGGGAACCCGTCCTGGCTTTCCCTGTGAGATGGTCCCTCCTGGGCACCCCCAAGGTGAAGCCAGGCATCCCCGGCGCTGATAGGGCCATTGTGGAGATTAAGCAAGCTATTGCCCAGAGTTGCAGAGTGGGACCCATGGTTAGCTTAGGCACCTAGGCGAGAATTATCGAGTCCGCGGACATTGACCCAAGACCCTGCCGCGACGGGAATTGAACCCTGGTCCCGGGCCGACCTCTGCTTCAGGGTCTGCCGCTTCTAACCAGTGAGCCACACTTCTCTACACATGAGTGTATTGGGCTTGCCTGAACAATCCCAAGGTGTTCTTTTTCTGGTTGTATGGACAAGCAGCCTTAGGCTTATCCAGGAGCAGAGTTAGACGTTTGTTGCATACACACAGTCAATAAATGATTTACACACACTCAATAAGGAGATCCACCACAATATAGAAAAGCAAACACATTTTTCTATAATTTTTGACACCAAGAACTTCATTATTGGGTAAGTACTTTTTAGAATAACAGATTTTAAGAAAAGAGGTAAATACACTTGTATTATCTCTAATGTGATAATGTTATCCTGTTGGGAAAAACACATATGCAAACTAACCTGTTGTATGTCGGAACAAAGAGTTCCTCAACCCCACATACCTTAACAATTCAGTCTGTACAACGACCGCATCTTAACCACACATTACTTTACCACACATGGCTTTACCATGATTTTTCGTGATAAAGGCATGATTGGTAACGAGGCATGTGTGGCTAAGGTTACCGCCTCCTCCCCCTGTGCCCTAGAATTGACCCCGCCTTCCCGAATCCCTAAAAACTACCCCATCCCCCTCCCTGAAACGACCCCTAAACAAAAAATATCCAAACCCTCCTCCACCCCTGAAAACATCGCTGACCCCCCACACTCCTGAAAACTACCCAGAACCCCAACCACCCCTAAAAACTACCCAAACACCCACCCCTAAAAACTTCCCTAATGCCCCCCACCCCTGAAAACAACCCTGAACCCCCACCACTCCATAAAACTACCCAAACCACCCACCCCTTACAACTACCCCAAACTTCCACCCCTTAATACAACCCAAATACCTACCCCTTAAAACTACCCAAACCCCCCACCCCTAAAAACTACCCTGAACCTGTACCCCTAAAAACAAACCTGAACCCCTACCCCTGAAAACAACCCCGAACCCCTACCACCCCATAAAACTACCCCACACCCCCACCATCCCTAAAAACTATCTCTTACCCCAACCACCCTATAAAACTAGCACAAACCCTCCCCAGATCTGGCCCCAGCCTCACTTACCGTTCTGTGTCCGTTTCATGATGCTCCTCTTTCCCAGCCCATTCCGAACAGTGCATTTGCCTTAACCATGCATGTGCGTGGTTAAGTCAGAGTCGTTATTCAGGAAAGCATGGTTACCCTTGTGGGCTTCCAGAACAAGTGGCTCGGCCTCGTTGTTACAGATGTTTCCTAAACTAACCACAACAAGAGTGGGTTGTCGGTCAAAAACATCAAGCGTGAACCCAGGATTGGGTTTGGATGCTACCTACTACAGGTCACGTAAGACTCTTCAAACCAGGGAGGCCATCCTTAATGTAAGAGGATGCCTTACACATTATAGTGTCATACTTCATCCTCAAGATCTTCTCCCCACCCCAGTAGGATGGTACTACCAGGGCGGAGTGAACCTCCGCGAAGATATGGCAGAAGGAGGGAGTTCTTACATAAAACATATAAGACAAAGTCGGGATCGATTTAGATTTACAAAAAAACATCCACGTTCCTCGGTAATCACCTTTATTAGTGAGGACCCTAGGTACACTAAAAACAAATCAAGTGATGGAATCAATAGAGTATAATGACTCTAGTCCATCGTTAAAAGTACCAACATGTTTCTGCCTTCAATAACTAGCCTACTAGGTCTGGGGCATTCATCAGCGCTATGAATCCCTTTCAGGAAGACATAGTTGTCCACAGATATTCTAAATGTTGCTCTGAGAAAGAACACCTATACGTTAACCAAAGTGAGTCCTGCCTGGGATTCTAATTGCCAGATTCCGTCATTAACCCTATGTTTTAGGGGATACCAGAGAATCGGTCAATGCAGGGGTAGTGTCCTTCGTATTCACACATTCTTCAGAAGGCACACCACTCGTGACCACCTAGATCTCTCCGCTCCTTGCTCTTGTATGAAAAGAGATATATATATACAGCATGCGAGTACTTAGCAGCCACGTACAGGAACAATTTTTATTGAGTTAAGGTAAGTATGAGGAAAAGTCCAAGGCAGCACCATAAGGTCACTTCGGTGGGCTCTGGTGCATACTGGTGCAGAGGTGCTTTCGGCAGTGGGTGCCCCCATTGATTTCAATGGGATGTGGTCCTGGGGAAAAGAGGCTGCATGCAGGGACTGGGGGACCAGTCCGGTTGACCCCACGGATCTTGAAATGCTTAAAAACGTAAGGTCATCGTCGGTCCACTTCTCCTTGGGCTGTGAGGCTTGTGTGCAGTGGTGCTTTTAGGCATTGGGTTCCTGGGGTGGAAGACAATCACAGTTGAAGGGGCCTGCACAAAAAGGCTGCAAGCGGCGACTCTGAGTCCATTCTGGGCAAAACCAAGATGGAGTTCGACTCTGGAAGGTCTCAGGACCTTGTTGGCACCATTGACCCGCTCCAATTTGGGCTGGGGGGCACAGGTGAAGTGTTGATTTCTGGTGTCAGGTTTTGCGCGGTCCGGCGTCCTCTTGCTTCTACTTGGGTGCCTTCAGGCTGCAGGGAAGTTGCTCCACTCCTCCACAGGAGAGGCTGGGTGCTCCATGAAGGGCTGAGAGTTTTCCCAGGCTTTGGGAGGTAGAGCAGCTGCAGGTTGAGTCATCTTTGGCACAATTGTCGGGGATAGCAGGCAGGTGGGTAGTTATGGCGACAAGTCAGTTGCTGCTTCTCAGTTCTTGCAATTCGGGACTCTCCGGTGTGTTTCTACTTCTTAGGTCAACAGACTCTGCTTTCCTGGTGTCATGGCTCCACTAAAAACCATATTTAAGTGCGTTAAGGGGAGTGAAAGGTTGTAGCCAATGGGCTACTTACCCTTTGGGTCACTACACCCCCTATATGTCCTGTGGAAAGTGGGCATAGCCCTGTCCCAAAGTTCCTGATTCTATCATTACCAAGATCCCTGTCTTTTCCTAAAGGGGGCATATCAGGCAGCTCACCTTAGGGGTGTGACTGGCCTGTTAGTCCATCACGCATCCTTCATATCTAATTTCCCGCCTGTCCTGGTGCCAAATGGGCCTCAGGCAAGGGGTGGCTGGCAGAGCTGGTTGCGCCCAATCATTTTTTGCGCGACAATCATTTTTTACGCCCTTCCCCATGATCTCATCCTCGGATTTCCTCACTACCACATGGCAAATGTACTCCTTATTTCTTCATAGCCCTTCCCTCACATACATTTAACTTATTTTAAAGTGCTTATAAAGGCTGGCTTTGCTAATCCACTCAGCTATCCACATAATATTCAGATCTGTTCTTTGCAAGAGGGATATTAACCATCTGCGGAACTTCATGGAGAGTCAAAGCTCCCACTATACAAAACTTCAATCTCACTCTCTCTCTCACAGGAACATTAATCACAAGAGTTATCTTGATATTTCTATTGCTGCCTTAAAGCTGGACACCCAAGGAACTCTGCAGCAGGTGCTTTTAAATCTTAAGTTGTGCTAAACACAGCACCCCCTTCCATTCAGTGCCCCCACCAGGTCAGTGCCCTAAACAGCTGGCCCTAAACAGCTGGCCCTGGGTGGCCTCTCCCAAGTCTGGGGGAATCAGTGTGGGTTTATTAATAAAAGGTGTTTGATGCCAAGCACCATAGATTTCAGTGAAGCCATCATGTAGCTAGGGACGTCGTTTTTACTAGTGTTCATTTAAAATGGCTACCCTCTTCTCTTGTGACATCTAAGAGTTGACGTAGACATCACTGGGCATATTTGCTCATGCAGATATGTCCACACATGTAGTATAGTGCACCTTGCCTTATTGCTGTAAGACCTGCTGTAGGGGTGGCTTACCTACACTGCATGCAGTGTCTCCAAGCATAGCACACAGTGTGCCATGTTGTCTTTTCGCTTTTCTCTGCGCCATGGCAAGCAGCCTGCAATGGTAGTATGCATGTTGGTGAGGGGGGTCCTTAGGGTGGCAAAATACATGCTGTACCCTTTGGGGACCCTCTTTAACCTCCTTACCCTAGGTAACAGGGGTCCCACTTACTAGGGACTTACAGCGGGTGCTAAAGGTATTGCCGATTGATGGTAAGAGATCTGGCACTGGGAACCTGGCTAGCAGGACCCAGTGCAGTTCTGTCCAAATTCCATCAGATCAAAAGTGTGGGTGACCATTGATTAGGCTTGCTCGGTGTATAGTTTCCACCTAAGGTGAGGCACTAAGCACGGAGTCCAGGCAAACCTTAGTGATAGTGTTTAGGTCCCTGATAACCAAAGCTCTCAAGAGGTAGCAATGGAGTGCAGCTCAGGCTTTTTCAGAAGGGTGTAAAGAGGTCTAAACACCACAGAGTCAGCCAGCAAGCTTAACCATGAGCAAGAACCACACAAGGCGAGTATAAAAATACCTTGTATTTATTAGCACACACTAGACAATAGTTTGGTAAATTGGCTGGGTCTTAGAAGGCGGAAAAACAGAGCGCTGGATTAGAAGCCTGGACTAGGGGTGCCCTAAGGACTCGGTTATCCAGCGATCCCCGGCGTGGGATCGGCAAAAGGGAGGTATACATTTTTAAAACCTCTTTTATCTTTGTATTAACATGAGAATTTTTAAAAAAAGCTGTAAGAATTGAATTTTATATTATTTGTGGTCCTCAGTGGAGTACCAAACCAAATAAAAACTTGTAACTTGTTGCCAAAAATGGAGGTCGCTCCCCACACCGCATAGCTCCACCTGACTGCGCCTTGTGCACAACCGAGCTGCTGCGGAGTTCGAAGCCCTCCTCCACCCACAGGCTACTACCTGTGCCTCATCCCTGGTGGCCAGTGGTAGGCCCTGAGGTTTGTTTTTTCTGCCTGTATTGTTTTGTGCCTTTAATTGTACTGTTGTGCCTGTTGCCTTGTTTTGTTGCCTGCTTGCTGCCTTGCTGCTTCCTTGCCTTTGCCTGTGCTCGTTGTCCCCTCGCCAGTCCCGCTTCCCGCCGCTGCGTCCCTAGCGACCCGCCCCCCCGCTCCCATTCGTCCATTCCCCTCACCCAGCTGCTCCTCCCTCCCACCTCACCTTCTTATGGCGGCTGCTGCGCGGCAGTGAGAGCGATCCTTGACCCTGTTGTAGGGAGGTAGCTCCACCTGACGGTGCCGTGTGCACAACGCAGCTGCTGCTGTGTTCGAGGCAGGGTCGGATCGGGATCACAATTCGGCCCGGGCACTGACGAAAAAAGTGGCCCACATTCAAGAGGCGTGGCCCATATTTAAGGGGCGTGGCCCACATTCAAGGGGCGTGCCCTTTCATGAAACACCATTTGCACAGACAAGGAATGAAAGTGGGAGGATACTGTTCTTGCACAGGACACAGGGCCAAGGTGACAATGGCCTACATGCTGAGCAACTAAAAAAAATAGCAAGGCCCCTTTCTGTCACAAAATTATTCCAGCCCTCCAGCACAGGAGCACCTGAAAAGCAGCAAAGCCCCTGCTATTACTAACCTACTTAGGTCTCCCCAGACCTTCAGCTCAGGAGCACATGAACAGAGGTAAGGCCCCTGCAATTAGTAAATGAATCAGCCCTCCAGGCCTCGGGAAAATGTCCTGGCAGGGGAGCACTAAACACGGCTTTCTGGATCATCCAAGGTATCCAGGTAGCCAGGAGGGGGGCTGAGGTGAAGCTGGTGCATGGGAAGTGCCTTCCCAGTGTGTTCTGGCAGTTTGAGTGTTTAACATTTACTGTAGTATTACCCTTGTACCTGTGTATGGTACCCTTTTGTAACTTGCACATGTCACTTTTCTCTGGTATCACACTGTATGCTACCTCTCACTTTTGTTTGCTTTAGATACTTGCACAAGTGCCACCATTGCCTACGTAACGTTTGTTCTTGTGCTGGAGTGTCTGCCATTTATTGCAGTATTATACCTCTACCTGTACTTTGTACGCTTTTGTAACCTGCACACATATCACTTTTTCCTCCTATAATGTACCGATTGCTACCTCATGTATTTTGGTTGCTCACTATTGTCACTTTTGATTCATGTAACTTAACGTTTGCTTTTGTAATTTGTCCACTTGTAATTTTTCTCCTCATGTATTATTGCTGTTCCTAGTGTGAAGCGCTCTGACACCTTCGGGTAAAGTCCGCGCTATATAAAATCGCATAAATAAATAAATAAAATAAAACAATTCGAAACATCACCTGGCCCCCACAGCAAGACCCATTCTTTCTCGCCCACTATGCCCTGAATGTGAAGGGCTGTGGGCGAGGTGTTAATACTAACACCGTTTCTGGGCTGCGTGGGCCCCAGGGGGCCGAGGTGCAAATGGCTCAAAGGCCTGAGAAACACCTGGCCCCCAGGGAGGCCGATTCTTGCAATCACCCCTCCCCAGCCCAGCCTCAGCTTGATTGCTTGGCAGGGCAGGGGTGAAGGAGAGGCCACAGCTGACAATCGCTGTCCGGCCGCACAGCGAGGCTGCTTTCATTTTCTCTGTCTGTCTCCGTGCACTCTGTGGGCCGTTTTTTTTTCTCCCCTTTCCTAGTCCACTCTCTGTGGACTGGGACAGGGGAGAAAAAAACGGCCCACAGAGGGCACTGAGGCACCGGCCCTTCGACCCATGCCCGAATGCTCGCCTTGCCAATCCGCCCCTGGTTCAAGGCCCTCCTCCACCCCCAGGCTACCACTGTATTGTTTTGTGCCTTTAATTTTACTGTTGTGCCTGTTGCCTTGTTTTTGTGCCTGCTTGCTGCCTTGCCGCTTCCTTGTCTTTGTCTGTTCTTGTTGCCCCCTCGCCGGTCCCGCTTCCCGCCGCTGTGTCCCCTGCGGCCCTGCCCCCCACTCGCATTAGTCCGTTCCCCCCACCCAGCTGGTCCTCCCTCCCACCTCCCCTTCTTATGGCAGCCGCTGTGCGGCAGTGAGAGCGACCCTTGACCCTGTTGTAGGGAAGTCGCTCCCCACGCCGCGTAGCTCCACCTGACTATGCTGTGTGCACAACCCAGCTGCTGCGGAGTTCGAGGCCCTCCTCCACCCGCAGGCTACCACGTGCGCCTCATTCCCTGGTGGCCAGTGGTAGGCCCTGAGGTTTGTTTTTTCTGCCTGTATTGTTTTGTGCCTTTAATTTTACTGTTGTGCCTGTTGCCTTGTTTTGTTGCCTGCTTGCTGCCTTGCCTCTTCCTTGCCTATGTCTGTGCTTGTTGCCCCTTCGCCAGTCCTGTTTCCCACAGCTGCCTCCCCTGTGACCCCGCCCCCCGCTCCCATTCTTCCGTTCCACCCACCCAGCTGCTCCTCCCTCCCACCTCCCCTTCTTATAGCGGCCGCTGCGCGACAGTGAGGGCGATCCTTGACCCTGTTGTAGGGAGGTCGCTCCCCAGCCACCTAGCTCCACCTGACTGCGCAGTGTGCACAACCCAGCTGCTACTGAGTTCGAGGCCCTCCTCCACCCGCAGGCTACTACCTGCGCCTCATCCCTGGTGGCCAGTGGTAGGCCCTGAGGTTTGTTTTTTCTGCCTGTATTTTTTTGTGTCTTTACTGTTGTGCCTGTTGCCTTGTTGCTTTGTTGTGTTGTCTGCTTGCTGCCTTGCCGCTTCCTTGCCTTTGCCTGTGCTTGTTGCCCACTCACCAGTCCTGCTTCCCGCCGCTGCGTCCCCTGCGGCCCCGCCCCCCCACTCCCATTCGTCCATTCCCCCACCCAGCTGCTCCTTCCTCCCACCTCCCCTTCTTTCGCGCCGCTGGTGCGCCGAAGGAGTGCCTAAGGCAAGCCCTTCTGCGCCCGTCCACGCCTGGACCGCACCTAGCGCCAGAACCCCAGGACCCCGGAGATGCCACGACCCCCGACTGCACTAGGATGCCAGCACCCTCCACGCACTGAACCCCGGTCGAGAACACACCTGCTACCGGGCATCTCCGCAGCGTACCCAAGGACCCTTCACCTGCAGCAACTGCAACTTCACCAGCATCCGGCCAGCCAACCCACCCACCACGGAACCCAACTACCTCAGATGCCTCCTCAACATCCGCTCTGACCGCAAATACGCCATCGAGCTCTGGAAACTCCTAGACTCTACCTTCCCTGACGTTGCCTTACTGACAGAGACCTGGCTCAACCCTGCCTCCACACCCGACATCGCCATAGCCATCCTGGAGGGATACAATATCACGCACAGGGACTGCACCAACGGAACAGGAGGAGGAATCGCCATCGTCCACAGGAACACCCTCAGAGAATCGACCAACACCGACGACACCCTCAGCACATGCACTTCCAGATCCACACCGATCCCAACACCACCATCAGAGGAACCCTCATCTACAGACCCCCCAGACCCTGACCACAGTTCAGCGACTCCATCGCCGACTTCCTCAGCACGCACGCCCTTGCCTCCATGGACTACATCCTCCTAGGAGACCTGAACTTTCATCTCGAGAACCTCACCAACTCCACTACCCTGCTCGCCAACCTCGACTCAGACAGCTCGTGACAACACCCACCCACACCGCCGGCCACACGCTCGACCCCATCTTCACCGCAAGCCCCCATGTCTCCTTCAACCACACCACCGCACCCCACTGGACCGACCACCACTGCATCCTCTTCACCTTCAGGAAGTCCATCACGCACCACCGCACCCAACTGCTGCCTCGACGATGCTGGAGCACAGTCACCGATGACCAGCTCACTACCACCCTTGCCCAGAACCTCCTCGCCGACTCCACCGACCCCGACACCGCCGCCCGCAACCTCAGACAATGGATCGATGACTGCGCCAGCACCCTCGCCCCGCTCAAGACGCCCTCCAACAGCCACTCCAGAAAGAAAGCCACCTGGTTCACCGAAGACCTCCAGGCCTCCAAAAAAACATGCTGATGGCTGGAGAAGAACTGGCTCCGCGAATGATCACTGGACAGCTACAAAGCCCACAAGAACACCACCCGCAGACCCCATCAACTCATCAGAGCCAAGAATGCCTCATTCAAGGACCGCATAGACAACAACGCACACAATAGCAAGGAGCTCTTCAACATCGTAAAGGAACTCTCTAACCCCAGCTCCAACGCCAACGACATCCCGCCTTCGCAAGACCTATGAGACTCACTCGCTACCTTCTTCCACCGCAAGATCACCAACATCCACGACAGCTTCAACGCCACGACCGCCCCGACGACCACCGCCCCACCACCACACGCACCAACCATCTACTCTCTTGGACAAGCGTCAAGGACCCCAGCGAGATCATGAAGACCATCCACTCCGGCTCACCGCTAGACCCATGCCCCCACCACATCTTCAACAAAGCCAGAGCATCCATCGCACCCCATCTCAGCATGGCCATCAATATCTCCTTTGAGACAGCAACCTTCCCGGAAAGCTAAAAACACGTCAAGATCAACACCTTACTCAAAAAACCAAAGGCGGACCTCAAGAACTTCCGGCCTATCTCCCTGCTCCCATTTCCGGCTAAGGTCACCGATAAAATCGTGAACAAACAGCTGACCCGCTACTTCGAAGACAACAACATCCTCGACCCATTCCAGTTCGGTTTCCGCAGCAACCACAGCACCGAAACCGCCCTCATCGCGCCACAGATGACATCAGGACCCTGCTAGACAATGGAGAAACAGCAATCCTCATCCTCCTGCACCTGTCAGCCGCCTTCAACACGGTCTGCCACCGCACCCTACGCACACGCCTACACGACGTCGGAATCCAAGGGAAGGTCCTGGAATAGACCACATCCTTCCTCTCCGGCAGAACTCAGAGCGTCCGCCTCGCCCCCTTCCACTCCAATGCCACCGAGATCATCTGCGGCGTACCCCAGGGCTCGTCCCTGACGCTGTTCAATATCTACATGTCAACACGACGTCAACATCATCTCCTACGCCGTCGCCGACAACACCCAGCTGATCATCTCCCCCACCAAAGACCCTTACACAGCCAAAACTAACCACCACGAAGGGACGTAGGCCGTCGCCGACTGGATGAGGATCAGCCGACTGAAGCTGAACTCGGACAAGACGGAGTTCAACATCCTTGGGTCCACCACTTCGGCCTGGGACGACACCCACAGACCACGCACGCAACCTATGGGTCATCTTTGACTCCACCCTCACCATGACTAAGCAGTCCAACGCCGTCTCCTCCTCCTGCTTCAACACCCTCCGAATGCTATGTAGGATCTTCATGTGGATCCCCATTGAAACAAGAAGAACAGTCACCCAGGCCCTCGTCACCAGCAGGCTGGACTACGGTAACGGCCTCTACGCAGGAGCATCGGCCAAGCTCCTGAGATTGCTGCAACGCATCCAGAACGCCTCGGCACGTCTGATCCTCGACATCCCCCACCGCAGCCACATCACTCCCCACCTGAGAGACCTACACTGGCTCCCCATCAACAAGAGGATAACCTTCAACCTCCTCATTCACGCACACAAAGCCCTCCACGACACCGGCCCAACTTACCTCAACAAACTACTCAGCTTCTACACCCCACCCGCAAACTCTGCTCTGCCCTCGCCGCTGTCCCCCGCATCCGAAGAACGACAGCCGGAGGCAGATCCTTCTCCCACCTCGCCGCCAAGACCTGGAACAACCGACGGCAGACCCAAGACCTACTGGCCTTCAGAAGACTACTCAAGACCTGGCTCTTCGATCAGTAGCAGCACCTCCCCCCCTCCCAGCGCCTTGAGACCCTCACGGGTATGTAGTGCGCTTTACAAGTGTCCTGATTGATTGATTGATAAAAATTCCTGGTATTTATTAGCACACACTAGACACTAGTTTGGTAAATCTTATACAAAGAAATATCAAATACACTCAAGAAATATTTCAAAAACAGGTAAGTAGCATAGGAAAATTCACAGGTCTCTGGGAAAGGCCAAACCATATACAAAACTAGTGGAATACTAATAGGTTACCAAAACGGAACAAATACCCAAGAAGTGAGGACCCCAGGGAAGCACAAAACCTCCCAAGGTGAGTAGCCAGAGAATCCAAGCCGCCGGGGTGCAGAGTGGTTACACCGGGTCGTTTGTCCATAGGATAACACACGGATTTTTATGATTCTAGGACCCCTCCCAAAGGACCCCGAAGGAACCAGTTGAACCAAAGAACGTTGGAGAGCCACCCGACACATGGATACCAATAAGATCCCGATACCTGCATCAGGGAACCTCGGTGCATACGGTTGAAATAGTGTCAGTACCGATAGTTGACACCAATGGAGGATCGTGGAAGAACAGCAGCTACATAGTCTTGTGGACCAGGTGGTGGAACCAGGGTGTGGAATCTAGATGAGAAGAACATGGAAGCATAGGGGACAGAGGTCAAACCACCTGGAGGTGACCAGGAGGCCAGAAGCACAATATCAGCCCTTGTCGGAAGTTCTTGCTGTAGCACAGTGAGGATGAAGCAGCAGCAGTGGAGACCAGGCGAGATTGTAGAAGCCCAGGAACCATCCACGAGCTGTCCCACGCCGGTCAACGAGAGCAGGAAGGTCAGTGGCCTGTAGGACCACCGATAAGCCGTGGCAAGCGCAAACAGCAGTTTGCAGGAGAAGAGGCTTTCTTGCAGATCAGCAAGATCCGTGGGAGTAACCCAGCAGGAGTAAGTCAGTGGCGGCACTCAGCACACAGAAGAGCCAACAGGAATCAACGGGGCCCCATCGAGGACCCTCTGTCAGCAGGCACAGGGAGTCGCAGGGAAGTCTCAGTAGCACATAGGAGATGAAGGCCCATGGTGCAAGGGATGCAGGCAGGAAGACGCTCTTGGAACTGTGCAATGCTGGAGACTGGGGTTGCTTGGAACTTGAAGATCTTTATTAATGAAGAGAGCCAACATGCCCTGGCAATAGCAAACAGAAAGGCAGTTCACATCGGCTGGAGAGAGATTACAGTCACCCAAATTACAGGGAAGAGTGGTCAGGCCTCTAGAGAACCAATAAACCACCACCTGTTTTGCAGAGCCCCGCAATGTCCTTGGGGCAACAGGATAAGCAACCAGCTGTCGACCTAGAGGTGCCTGCGGATGCAGGGAAGTGACACCTTCACTTCAAGGGAGATTCCTACAGGCTTTGATGCAGTCTGAGTCCTTGGTCACTGGAAGGATGCAGGGCCTTGGAGTTGCAGAACTTGAAGAAGCACAGGGATGAAGATGCAGTAAGAATACTCCTACTGGGAGCAGTCTTGTCCTGGGTCCTGGCTTGAAGAACAGCTGAGTTCCTGTGTACACCGGCACAAGAGTCTTTAAAACGTCTTCGGACAATAGGCAGCCAGATCTGAAGTAATAGTCTAGACGAATCTAAGGACCTACCCTCAGGGGAGCCCTTAAGTAACACTAAAAAGGGGAAGGACCTCTTCTGTGGTGACCCACCTATCAGGGAGGTCAGGGATGCTACTCAGCTGGCTCAGCCAGTCAGTTGCTACCAGGGGCCAAGATTCAAGATGGCAAAATCAAGTGGCCACCTGGAGTAGCTTTCGGCAGCCCCCTAGGGAGGAGCTGGACAGGGTTTGGGACACTCTCCTGTCCTTTGTGTGGTTTCGCACCAGCATGGGAGCCAAGGGCTCCTGTACTGGGCAAAACTGGTTTATGCAAGGAGGGCTCCATATGTGCCCTCCAATGCAGTCTGGTGGCGCTTGGTAGCACCCCCACCCTACCTTAATTCTAAAGGAGAGGTGTTCATACCTCTCCTTCTCAGGTAATCCTATGTTCAGCTTCCCCTGCCGGAGTTCGGCTCATCAGCAGGCGTTCAGAACAGTGTCTGAGGTCAGCACCAGCGCGGGCTGGCAACAGACATTGTAAGGCCACACAGGAAGGTATAGGGGGTCCTCTAAGGAACCCCCACTACATGGTATCATACAACTAAGACTCGAATTGGTGTAGTTGCATGATTCCATCATGTTTACAACCAAACATGATGCGGTTCAGGGTAGCCATCATGTAGCTGGACATCTCGACATGCCAGTGTCCACAATAAACCTTGAAATGGCTGCATCACACTTACAAAGCCGGGGGAATGGAGTCTGGAGGTTTTTAGGGGTTCCGCTGCTCATAGCAGCCCTGCAGACACAGTTTGCATGAGCTCCCATGGGTGGCATAATACATGCTACAGCCCATAGGATACTCTTGGTGTACCTATGCCCTGGGTACCTTATTACCATATACTAGGGACTTACAGTGGTAACCCGGTAAGCCAGCCTGTGGACAGCACATTCACTGGGGTCCTGGATAGCAGAATCCCAGTGAACTACAGTCAAAACACACTGACACCAGGCACAAGGGTATCTTTACCAGAAAGTCCCACCTTCCTAAAACCATGTCAAAAAAGGGGTACTTTTCTATGCAATCTCTCCCTAAACGAAAGAGACTGAGACTAATCTTTC
Source organism: Lissotriton helveticus (assembly GCF_964261635.1). Lineage (NCBI taxonomy): Eukaryota > Metazoa > Chordata > Amphibia > Caudata > Salamandridae > Lissotriton > Lissotriton helveticus. The sequence goes on along the minus strand of NC_136068.1, from coordinate 1,841,973,479 downwards.
CCAAGAGAGTCTTCATCATCTCAGTGGAAAAACCTGGAAAGGCCATCTGCATTGGCCTGGTCAGTTCCAGGTCTGTGCTCCTTTGAAAAGTCCATGCCCTGTAGGGAGATAGAGCACCTCAACAGTTTTGGGGTTTTACTTTTCATTTGCACCAGCCATCTAGGAGGCCTGTGGTCAGTTGGAACAAGGAAGTGAGAACCAAACCAGTATCGTCTCAACTTCTTCAAGGACCAAACCACAGCAATTGATTCTCTCTCATTGGCACTCTAAGCTGATCTCTGGGGAGTAAACTCCTGCTAATGACTGCAACAGGCTGGTCATGGCCATCATCATTGGTCTGGGATAGGACAACTCCTTTTCCATGTTAAAAGGCATCGGTCTGTACTTTGAACTGCTTGGAATAATCTGGAGCTTTACAAGGATGCTGAGCACATTGTTTCCTCCAGAGTTGCAAAAGCCGTTTGACAGCTCACTGTACAGTTTACCTTCTTTACCATTTTGTTGGAGGACAATTCTGTGAGGGGGGGTCACAATGGTACCATACCCCTTCACAATAACCTGTAGTACCCAGTTAAGTCAAGGAATGTTCTGATATGAATCTGGGTGGTCGTAGCTACCCAGCCCACAATTGTCTGTAGTTTGGGCTGTAGGGGGTTAAACATGGCCTTCACCTACAAGGTGGGCCAAGTATACAACAGAGCCCTGCCTTATCTCCCACTTGCTTGCTTTGATAATGAACTCTGCAAAGCCTCAATGCACTTTCTAGGTGGATCATGTGATCATGCCAAATGGAGCTATAGACAGCAATATCATCAAGATGTGCTGCACTAAAAGACTCCAAATCAGCAAAGATTTTGTTCACCAACCTTTGGAAGGTCGCAGGGGCATTCTTAAGTCCAAATGGCATTACTGTAAATTGGTATTGTCCATCTGGGGCCAAGAACGCTAATTTTATTTTTGCTTGAGAGGTCAGACCAATCTGCCAGTCCCTCTGTTGTTAATTCAAACATACTGAGAAACGTTGCTACCCCTAACCTGTCAATAAGTTTGTCTGCACTTGAGGTGGGTGTGCTTCTTTGAAACACAAAACCTCAGCCCTGGTTTGCCACCCTTGGAAGGAGGTTTGGGGAATAAGACTACTGGGCTGGCTCAGGAACCTTCAGAGGGCTCAAAAAACCCTAACTCCTGCATCATGCTGACTTCGGCCCTGATGCTTTCCTTCACTTGTCCAAACTGTATATTTAACTTTTGACAGGCATACTATCACCAGTGTCCACACCATGGGTATACCAGTTAGTTTGACATGGGGTAATGGAATACTACTCCAGGACTTTCCTGCAGTCGGCTTGCTGCTGGGCAGAGAGGGTGTCTGAAAAGACTGCTCCATCAACTGACCTATCTTTAGGACTGTAGAAGAGGAGGTCAGGGAGAGGTTCAATCTCTTCTTTGTGATCCTCATTAATGACCATAAGCATGGCCACATCAGCCCTGTCATGGAAAAGTTGTAGGTGGTTCATATAGATGACCCCGTGAGGATTCCTGCTGGTGGAAAGGTTAACCGGTTAGGTGACCTCACCTTTCCTTTCAAGGATAGGGGTAAGAGCCACTCAATTTGTCCTGGAGTACCATGAGAGCCACAGGCTGTAGTATCCACACCTTCTGCCCTGGTTGGAACTCCACCAGTGCAGCATTTTGGTCAAACCAGAGCTTCTAGAGTTCTTGGCTGGCCTCAAGGTTTTTGGATGCTTTCTCAGTGTACTCATCTATCATTGAACAAACACCAAGTACATAGTCTGCAATGTCTTGTTTACGCTCTTTGTGAGGCCTCTCCTAGCCTTCCTTCACAAGACACAATGACCCCCTCACAGAATTACCAAACAGAAGTTCAAAGGGACTGAACCTATTCCCTTCGTAGGTACTTTTCTTTAAGCAAAAAGCAGGCAGGGCAAAAAGACATCCCATCTCCTTCTGAGTTTCATGATGATGAATTTCATGGTTTTGTTGAATCTTCCTACCAAACTATATTTTGTGGATGATATGGGGTAGCAAACTTGTAAGTCACATCACATTCATTCTACATGTCCTTTAGGTAGGCTGACATGAAGTTACTACCTCTGTCAGACACCATCTCCTTAGAGAAACCCACTCTTGTAAAAATAATTAAGAAGTCTCTGGTAACTGCAAGAGCAGTGAACGTTTTGAAGGGAATCGCTTCAGGGTACCTGGTGACATGATCCACTACCACCAGTATGAATCTGTTCCCTGATGCTATTGGATGATCTATGGGCAAACAAAGTCAATCCCTACCCTTTCAAATGGAACCCCACATAATGGAAGTGGAATTATGGGGGCCTTTGGGTGGTTACCTGTCTTGCAACTAGGTTGACAGGTAACACAGGAGTTAAAAAACTCCTTCACCTTCTGGGAGATAAACTTCCAGTAGTGTTACAGGGATTCTGCTCAGGAACAGAACTATGCTAGGGAACCATAGAACCCTGGCATGTAGGGACTGAGTCATCATACCACTGCAGTATCCATGTGCCCGAGTCCCTATAGCTATAGTGCTTCACTTTCCCTTCTAACCTTAGCAGAGAAACAAGTGAATTTGCACCCCGGAACATAAAACTCTCGACAATTTCAGGGATCGCAGTAGCAGGACACACCCTTTTGCTTTCTCACTCGTACTTGTCCACAGTAAGATAGATGAGACACACAAAGGAAGTTTAGAATATTTATTTACACTGTCTTGCTCTGAAACGCAGTATATGTGCCACAATTTGAAAAGAAACGCATACTAAAAATACTGCAATCATGGTCAATAAACCGTACACCATGAAAAGCCCTGTAATATTACAAGGCAGAGTTGTCTAACCCCGCCTACCCTTCTACTGAAGAAAAATTATTATATATCAAAGATCCATTGGATAATTAGTGAACTCCGTACCTTAGCATACATAGATGAATACTCTTCATCTCAATTAGCCAGTACCCTTGTCTCTGAATTCTCGCTCCACGTGTGTTTTTTGGACCTCTGTACTCATCTATATCACAAGACCTGAGCTCTCATAAATAGCTGCATTCCTGTGTTATGTCTAGGTGTTAGTGCCTGACCGGAGAAAAAAAACAATGGACATTGTTGTTTGAGCTCGTCTGTGGTGTGGAAAAGAATAGAACATGAAAACATATGCAGTTTCTGTGTGAAAAAACAATGTGGCACAAAGCAAGCGTGTTTATATAGCGACATGTCCAAAGGAAAATGTGGCCTACAGCATACATAATTAGGCCAACCTAAGAAAAACTATAATGGACTATGCAGTAAACACACAACATTGGAAGTGTGTGGCTAACCTACTCCAAGTTGTGGTCTAGTCAAGATGCCCAACTAAGGGGATGTTATGAGCCAAACAAAGTAAGAATGATCTATATTGCCGAGGGACTAGTGCTCTCCTAGTGGCACCATGCTTGGGATCTCTGGCCTCAGTGTAGAGGAGTCCGTTCTCCCAATAGGTTCTGTGGGAGCCACTGACATCTCCATTTTCCTGGTCTGCACCTTGCTGTCTCAGTCTCTCAAGAGTGGGACAGGTTCTCTGTCTAGAGGGTCCCCCTAGGCCTAGGAGCTCTGACGTGGGACCTAGACCTCAATTCCTGGGACCTAGTTCCCTCTGGGTAGACACATCTTCTCCATAAGGAGAGGGGACCTGAGCTTGTGTCTGATTTGAAGTTGGTTTCCCAGACTTCTTGTCTTTTCTCTTGGAGGATCGGGCCCTAATTCCAGGTTCCAACTCTTCTTTTTCACCCTAGTCTCTGAACTGTTCTCTTGTTTTTAGGCACACCCATTCAAGTATACCCAGCATGGCTGCATGGGTTTTTCTTATGACCTCAGCCCAGACTGTGGACTCCATATCACTTCCTAACAGACAGGCTACAGGAATTGCAGAGGATACTACCACCTTCTTTTGACCAGTAACTCCTCCCCACTCTAAAGGACACCGTTGCCATGGGATGGACCTTAGTTTGATTGTCGGCATTGAGGACTATGAAGGGTTCACCTGTCAGATGTGTTTCTGAGGATAAGAGTTTTTCAGTCTTCTTAGAGACACTTTCACCTGTATCCCTCAGTGTTTCAACTCTAACCCCATTAATATGTGGCTGGTATCCGTATTTCTCCAGGTTACTGGGCTAGACACCCAGAGCAGCTACATTCACCCCACCCTCTGAGACTAAAGTTGCTTCAGTATGCACTCTGACCTGGTCAGGGTACACCAAGGATCCCATCGGGAGACATACCACTGCATTAGGGACTGCAGGTGCACTGGGTTAAGCCTTTTTGGGGAAAATCAGGTTTCAGGTTCGGCAAACTATTGGCTTGGCAAATAGAGTACCAAGCCTTCTTGGGATCGCAGTTTTTACCCTGGTATCCACCCTTGGTATGTGTATTATCTTGTGACTCTCCTGACAAAGGTTTTTGGGGGTATTTAGAAGATTCTTTGTTTTTGTCATAAGACTGCTCACCATTTTTCCCTTGGGGTAGCTTAGCAACTACCATGAGTTGTCTTGGTTACCCTAGGGTCTCAAAGGGCAGCCTTTCTTTCTAATTCTTGTGGAGAGGCTGGACCTAGGTCTACCAAGAACTACATTTTTGGGAAACATAGTGACTTAACAGATGCTTTTTCATAATAAAATTATAAAGCCCATCATAGTTTTGCATCTTTAACCAAGCCCCTATGTTGGGTCAACTTAAGCGTATTGTAGGGAGCCAGGTTGAGCCCCTGGCTAGTACCCTGTGCCTCAGACATGTTTTAAAACAGTTGGGACTTTATTAAAAAAAGAAAAGATTAAAATCTAACAAACTTTTTAAAAGCCTAACTACTAGTATGTTTTAAGATTCTAAACAGTTTGGACTGGGGAACTTAACACAACCCCTAACAGTTATTTTAAACAATTTAGAAATACATTTGGTAAAAAGAAATGTTTTTAACTAAAGACATTTTGGATTCCTTAGTCTAATCACCTGTTAACTGATTGGTACAAATGTCAAATCTTGTATCCAACTGCTGCACCACCAATGTAGGAAGCTGTCTCTTTCGAAAAGAGGTACATTGTGTACAGAGTCCAGGTATCCCTTATGAGTGGAAATGACTTGCTTTAACAATCCTAAGGTGCTCTTTTTCTGGTAGTGAGGCTGAGCAGACTTAGGCTTATCAAAGAGGAGTTTTAGAGATGTGTTGCTTGCACACTGTCAATAAATAATACACACACACTCAATAAGGAGATCTACACCAATAGAGAAAAATAACTCATATTTTAATATCATTTTTGACACCTATAACTTTGTTATTGGGTAAGTAATTTTTAAAATAGCAGTTTTGAAGAAAACAGGTAAATACATTGTGAAGGCAAACATCCATTGGGAAGATGCAGTCGAATTTCCAAGATTAATCACAATTTTTAACATATTCCCTTGACTAGTCTTAGAAACAGCTTGATGGCTGCAGGCCAGCATGCTTTCTAAAAAGTAAACTGGACCTGATTGTGAAACAGGAGAAGAAACCACGGAGAAATCACAGAAAATAAAAGATGATTGTCTCCATAGATTTTCCAGAGGACCCCAAACTAATCAATTACTTATAGACCTTTAATGTATAAAGTTTTGTGAGAAAAAGAAAAGAAAAGGAAGCTTAACATATCCTCTGGTCCGTTCAATTGAATTCTGTTTGTTTCGTCAGTTGCCAATAGTTGTGCTTAATCAGAGTCAATGCTCTTTACTAGTTTTATTATCTGATTTATTATTATTTTATTTTAATGTTTTATAGAGCGCAAACTTGACCCGTTAGGGTATCAGAGCGCTTGACACGGTTTACAGAGGTAAACAAACAAACAGTCTCAAGTACAGAAATATACAAAGGTTGGCGCGGGGTAGGGGTGCTGAGAGCACAGAGACAAAAGGAGATACAAATGTATGGTTATGGTTATAATTAGTATCAGTATCAATAGAAGCCCCACATTTTCTTGGCTTGGTGAGTTGGTGATCTGAGGAAGAAGAAATAGATTTACATTTGTCAGGCACACTGTGGTGGAAGAGATAAGGCCTTAGACCAGGAATTACCCATGAGGAAAGTTTTGGCCTCCTTCTTTAAACATGGTAGAGAAGGGATTTTTCTGATGTCAAGTGCGAGTTGTTTGCTCAGGCCCAGTTTGTGTTGTCTGTGTGCTGCAGCAGCTGCCTTTTTTTTCATACTGTACATGCATAAACTGGTTTGCATGATGCTCAGTTCCTAATCATTTCAGCCTCCGGTGGTAACCTGTTTAGAGATAGCCTATGAGCAAAAAGGCCGTTTAACATACAGTGCAGTAACTGTGTATTTGCAGAGACTGTTACATGCTCTCTCTGACCCCACACTGTTGCTAGCGCCAGCTCAATTCGCAGTGCTCATCTTCTGTGACGTCTTAAGCAACTGGCACCCAAGAGGAGTGTCATCACTTCCATGTGCCATTGACATTTATTGCATTTTTATGCTGGAAAAAAAATCCAAAATCCTCTTGTCAATTGCTCGAAGGCACTTGAAGTCTTCAGATTAACGCCACTGGTGCTGATGTGTTGGGCTGCAGCGCGTAACTGAGCAATGATCGTGATCATTTAAGGTGTATATTTGGGCTGACAGGCGTCCTAAGTATTTAAAGAGCTGAAGCACTGATATAACAGAACACAATAACATCAATAAAAACAAAATAACATCAATAAAACCAAAATAACGCATCTTAACAGGACACAATGCAAAAAAAAAATCGCAACATAACGCATACTATCAAGTACAGTGCAACATAGCAATAATATAGCACAAATAAACTAAATTTAAACAACTGAACACATCAAAAGCAATAGAACAAATAAGCATAAATAGTCTTGCCACATATTACCATCTACACAAACCTGCTTTCATGATGTGGTGGTAAAAGACACTTACACCTAGTAGGGCCTTACCACCAAGTCTATGAAATAGCGTGAGTCAAAATGTTTAGTGATGCGGTGAAATGCAAGCTGTGAGGCCCAGCAGCAGCAAGTGACTGAAACGAAACACTATTTTAATGTACACAATTTGCATCCCAAAATAACCGCCGTCCTTCTGCTGCACCTGAACTGTCAGATCAGCGGGTGCCAGACATAGGTGGGCCTCTGATCAGCAATATTAACATTAATTAGAAAGTACCAACGTTTTTCCGGAGTTTTCAGTCTGCTGCAAAAGGCGTTCTGTGTAATAAGGACCGGATTGCTTGGTGACTTAATCCATCACAAAACGACTGGAAAGGCAGACATTTGTTTGACTTTTGGGCCAGGACTAAGCTGCAGTGATTGCCTCTAATTGAAAGAGTGCGCCCTGTCCTGGCGGCGAACACCACCACGAAGAGCAATCACTGCCCTCGGGAGCGCTCGCGCCGAGTTACAAAGCCGGGGAGCTTCCATGATGAAAACACTCTAGAGTCTGACATACGGTTTACATTTCAGGGCCTTAGATGTGGGCCGAAAGGCTGCACTCGTGCCTCGGGCATGGGGAGGCCACGCGCCCTGTTAACGATTATCCTTTAATGTCGCCGACATCGTTGCCTCATTACGGTACCTGGGCAGCTCTCTCGCACACATGGCTCCTGTTAGCTGTAATGCTTCATTAACCCGCTGCTTATCTTCGACTGCTGTGCCCTGAGTGAGAGGCACTCTCCAGCTAATCGGATCTGTGTGTTGTTTCGAAGCCATTCTTTATTATATTTTGAGAGACAAGGAAATGGCCAACTGGGCGCAGCAGCATATATATCCAACCCACAAACAATCACGGGCACATCCAAGGCGGCAACAGTACAGAAAACAATCCTAACAAGCATTGGCTGCGTGACCCGCCGGGAGTTGTGTGCGTGCGCAAAAATTCAATGTAAAAAAAACACGAGTGGTGACGCGATTGGTGCACGTGTGCAAGCGCAATGGGAAAAAGTGGTGTGCACGTCCCACGCGCCTGTGCGCGTAATAGCAATCTGGTGGCCGGCCTGGGTAGCAATTTTCAACCACCTACTAAATTTCTCGCCAGACAGCGCATGCGCTCGCTCTAGTGAGACCTAAAAAGGGGCACTTTCCAACAAAGGATAAGAAGTGACTCTGGGTATCATTACTCTGTATCAGCCTCAGAGGAGAACTCAAACAATCCCCATTCAGAAAGACAAAAAGGGCAAGTCGAAAAGGAGCTGGAGAGACTTTGTCAGACCAAATTCATCCCACCCTTTGAGTGGTGATGAGAGTTGTTCAGGGGTCTGCCAAGATAGCACACGCACACATAGTATCCCTCTTCACGTGGGTGACTAAAGAACTCGATTGGGGAACTCAAGACCACCTCATCAAAAAAGGAGTCCAGAGGGAAAGAGAATACGGGTTACCCTCTACTCTCAAGTCAACAATACAAAAAAAACCATTATCTTAAGGCAACAATATTTTCACATAAGAGTCAGATAGTCGCTTTGGTTATATACTCTGCGAAGTATACATATTACATTCCTATCAAGTCACAACAAACCATCTTCTATTTTCGTGGTTTATTTGCAACGCTCTCTTGCCTTTTATTTAAAACAATTGCCCTTAATCCACTGACAGTCCACCAAAAGAAACGGCGATGCCTGAATTACAATACTTTACAATTTATCCAGTGCATCAAAAAACTGCTTGATAAGCAAAATTCCCACTTAATCGTGAAAAAAGTGTGGGGCGACAAAGTAACCCCTCACGGGCGAACAACCCAAGGGGTAACTGGCAGGTACTCACCAGATAAGCCCACTTTTCTCATCATGGGCGGTTACTTTGTCTTAAAGAAAAAGAAGAGAGTGTCCAAACAAAATATGTGAAAATGAATCATGTTGCCTTAAGGGAACGGGATTTTTTGTATTGTGAACTCTAGACCACCACCAATGGTAAAGCTATCATGGTGTCTTCAGGGAGAGTCAGTGGTAGGCTAAACAGGGTTATATTGCAGTTAACAAGAAGAAGGTGCAAGTGGTGGTCGGATGCATGCATGAAGTCACTTCATATATATCCGAAATGGACAAAGAGCAGGAGCATTTTCCAAAAGACTTAAGACCTGGTCCCCTGCATCTCTACTAAACATTATCAGATGTGATAAACTCCTGCCCCTTTGTTAATTTTTGCAAGGGCAAATTGGCCATTTTTTAAAAGGGGAAATTGGTATTCAATGTTCATGCGGGTTCAATGTGGGAAGTATCAAAACCTGCATGTCATTCCCCCGAACATTGGAGTAGGTTCCATTTTTCAAACCCGGGTGTTGAATTTTATTGCGTGCAAGAAAGTGTACCCTACTGCTAAGCCAATGAAAAGAAGAGCCTTAGTGCACTGTGGATTCCAGATGGTGAGTAACTGAAGGAGTTAAAGCAGATATTCCAGGACTATGAGGTGCCTGAAGTGGGCTTGCCAGATGCAGTTGGTGTAGTGAGAATGACAAGGTTTCCCATGTGAGGTGTGGCTGATGCCTGGCTGAATGTTCGAGAATTGAGGGCACTATTCTCCTCAGTAATGTGATAGAACACACCCAAAGTTCGTAACAGCTGAGGGAGGCCATTACGAAAATTGTTTTCATTTTGTGTTGGCAGGATGTTACTCAGTAAAGGGTACCAGGAAAGGCATGACCTTCAGTTGATTGGTCAGCATGTAAGAGTGTGGGCAATGTGGCATCTGGGTGGTTGGCTGCAGGTGCTGAGACTTACGGTCTTTCAATATTGTTTCCCTTGATTGCGAGTGTGAGGTTTGCTCTAGTCCTGAGGCGGAAAGCCGGGACTCTGTTTAATTCCTTTTTAGAAAATATTAATTCTTTTTAAATATTGGCGGTGATTTGTGTTTAAGAACCTATTTGCACACACCGGGGCTCGAACTCCAAGAAATCGAGCCTCCGGTCCCGCCCTTTCCAATCAGGCAGACGAGCTGGGCGAGCAGCCGAGTGCTCCGCCCCGCCCACCACAGCCTCCATAAAAACACCAGCTCTTGACAAACCCCGCTGATTGCGAGTGTGAGGTTTGCTCTAGTCCTGAGGCGGAAAGCCGGGACTCTGTTTAATTCCTTTTTAGTCCTTTTTAGAAAATATTAATTGTTTTTAAATATTGGCGGTGATTTGTGTTTAAGAACCTATTTGCACACACCGGGGCTCGAACTCCAAGAAATCGAGCCTCCGGTCCCGCCCTTTCCAATCGGGCAGACGAGCTGGGCGAGCAGACGAGTGCTCCGCCCCGCCCACCACAGCCTCCATAAAAACACCAGCTCTTGACAAACCCCGCTGATTGCGAGTGTGAGGTTTGCTCTAGTCCTGAGGCGGAAAGCCGGGACTCTGTTTAATTCCTTTTTAGAAAATATTGATTGTTTTTGAATATTGGCGGTGATTTGTGTTTAAGAACCTATTTGCACACACCGGGGCTCGAACTCCAAGAAATCGAGCCTCCGGTCCCGCCCTTTCCAATCAGGCAGACGAGCTGGGCGAGCAGCCGAGTGCTCCGCCCCGCCCACCACAGCCTCCATAAAATGACACCATGGCCCAGGAAGCGCAGCGGGCGGCAAGCCCGTCTGCGCCCGTCCGCGCCGGACCCGCGCCCAGGGCCGGTTACCCTGCTCAGGCGGTCTTAAATCCCGCTCTTCGGTTAGTATATACCCGCAATACGCTTCTGTCATTGGGCAGCTACCCGGGTACCCATGGGTGCACCACCATTGTTTTGGAGGACGACCGACAGCCCCTCCCCCATTACTGTGCTAACTGCAAACAATCTCTTCCCAAAGTCCTCTGGCATGCGCTACCTATCCCCAAGGCCCCCCCCACGGGCCCAGAAACAAGAAAATTCAACACGACCAACTGCATGCTACTTAACGCCAGATCTCTAGTGAAACATAGTACCGAATTGGCGGAGCTTATACTGGATTCTAAAGTTAAGATCGCCTTTATTACAGAATCATGAACAGATGCAGCGTCATGTCCTGACATCGTTAAGGCTACTCCCCCGGATTATATCTGTCTCACCTTGAACAGAGAAAGAAAAAAAGGAGGGGGGCTGGCCATTATTTATCATAAATCCATTAGAGGGACTGCAAATCCCTGTGCGACCAATTTAGACGAAGCAATGAGCTTCAATTTCACCCTCTCTGATCATCTAACTCTTAGAGGCTGTCTGCTTTATAGGCCTCCGGGCGCCAAAGCACATTTTCGCACAGCCTTAAGCAGCCTACTAGAGGAAGTCATTTGTGCCAACTCATTTACCCTTCTAGGGGACTTCAATTTTCACCTCGAGAATGACTCAGATCCGGACACTCAGGAGCTCCTAGATCTATTACAGGGGGTCGAACTAACACAATTGGTCCATGGCCCGACCCACAAGGCAGGACATACTTTGGACGGTATTTTTTCCAATCTTCCAAACCTTGAGGTGACGGCAGTCCAGCCCGTCTCCTGGTCCGACCATGCGGCAGTCTTCTTTAAAATCACCTCACCCCCCATTGCCAGATCTACTCAGGCTACAATTCCACTTAAAAAAATCAGGAAATGGAAAAATATAGAAGGCACCATGTTGACAGACCTCTTGATGTCCTCCTCCAAGCCCCCTTCAAGCAATGTAGAGGAAGCAGCGGCAGATTACACTAGATGGCTAGATGCCGCGTGTCTACAGCTAGCACCTCCTGCAACATACAGACCCACCCGTTCCAACCCCTCGGCCCCATGGTTCACGGAACAAATTAGGGACCACAAAACCCGTTGCAAAAAATTAGAAAGAATATGGCGGAAAAACTACATGGAGAATGACAAAAAACAGCTTAATGCAGAACTGAGAGCCTATAAGGAAAGGATCCACCAGGCCAAATGCGAGTTTTTCTCCAAGCGCATTAAAGAAGCGACAAACTACCCCAAAGAACTTTTTAGTACACTGTCATCACTGGCGTCCCCCAAACCGATAGACATACCACCTAGTCGCCAACTATGTGAGAACCTAGCCAATTTCTTCTTGAGCAAGGTAGAAAAATGTTTCCATCCTTTAAATAATCAAATCATGTCCACTGTCCCCGATCTCACCCCGGTGACGCTGCTGGAGAGTAATACGAACCGTGATTTACTGAACAACTTCTCCCCCACCACGGAGGAGGAGGTATCAGGTTGGCTCAAGAGAATAAAATCAGGTTCCCCCCACGACCTTTGCCCAGCTACTATTGCTAAAATGACCCCTGCAGCTATCGCAGCTGGACTCACTCCCCTGTTCAACATCATGCTAGATAAGGGGGAATTTCCCTCGCGATGGAAACAAGCCTCGATCCTGCCCCTGTTAAAAAAAAACAACTTAGACGTCATGGATCTAAATAATTTCCGTCCCATCGCTAGGCTCCCCCTCCCTGCCAAAATCATGGAGGGCATACTGAACAAACAGCTCAGCAACTTCCTAGGCGCTGGAGAGAGGCTGGATTCATCCCAACATGGTTTTAGGGCTGGTCACAGCACAGAATCGGCGCTGATAAAATCTGCCGAAGACATTCGAATGGTGCTGGATGCTGGGGGCAGAGCCACCTGATCCTGCTTGATCTATCTGCGGTCTTCGATACGGTCCACCATAAGCTATTGGTGGGCCGGTTGAGGGCCAGTGGGATACAGGGAAAGGCGCTCGATATTCTGAAAGCCTTTCTGGCTGGGAGGACTCAGTCAGTGGCCTTGGGGGACTTCGAATCCGAGCCATTTGTGCTCCCTTGCGGAGTCCCCCAGGGGTCCTCCCTGAGTCCGACTCTGTTTAATGTCTACATCTCTACCTTGGCGCCAGTGATTAGATCCTTGGGATTTAATCTTACATCCTATGCTGACGACACCCAGATTGTGGTGTCACTGCGCCAGGGAGATCCAGACACCACGGCAGACCGGTTCAGATGCTGTATGCGCGAAGTGAGCAACTGGATGGCAGGAAACTGCCTTAAGCTCAACTCCGCAAAAACAGAGGTGTTACTGTTTGGGACTAAAGATAACTTTTGGTCCCCCCGCTGGTGGCCAGAACAAATGGGATCGCCACCGGTCCCAGTAACAAAGGTCAAAAACTTGGGTGTCCTGATGGATGATTCCCTATCCTTCAGGCCCCAAGTTAATGCTCTATCCTCTGCGACGCACTTTGTGCTCAAGACTATCAGGAAGGTCTTGCCATTCCTCCCGTTGGAACACAAAAAGACAGTAGTCACGGGACTGGTCATGTCTCGGTTAGATTGCTGCAACGCACTCCTTCTTAATGCCCAGCAGGGTCTCCTAGACAAACTTCAGATCCTGCAGAATGCGGCGGCACGTCTGATCACAGGCACTCCCAAGTTCGCTTCAGTGTCCCAAGACCTGGTTAAGTTACACTGGTTGCCAGTGCGGAAAAGAATCCTGTTTAAATCACTTTGTGTGATTTTCAAAGCGCTGCACGGCATTGGCCCCCACTGCTTGACTCCCCTCTTTCAGTGGTATAAACCAGCTCGAGCGCTAAGATCAGCCGAGAAGGGGTTAGTGGTTGTCCCTAGAATTAGGAAATCTCGCTGGGGAGGCAGAAGCCTATCACTAGGCGCAGCCAAGGCATGGAACGCATTACCGGCCAGTTTAAGACAGACCCCCGACCTACTGAAGTTCAGGAGGGCTCTCAAAACTTGGCTTTTCTCTCTTTAGGTCTTTTGCTCATCCCCACTAGCTTTCAGTTAGCGCCAGGACACCTCCGGGTAACAGTGCGCTCAAAAAATGTCTAAATAAATAAATTGTACACACCTGCACTTGGCATATGATACCTGTTTGCAGAGCCCCTGTATGCTACTTGGTTAATTTGAGCCGGTGGCTGCCGTGGGGGCCACCAACACTCATTTCTAAGGACCGGCACTTATTTATCCTGATACAAATTTTCCCAAGTGCAAAATAGAGACAAAACATCACCAATGTGAAAAAGTAGGAACCTGCAAGAGTGAGATTGGGGAAGGGGCTGTTCGGTAGTAGATTAAAGAGGCCTGAGGTGGGTTGAAGATTACACAGCCTTGGTATTCAACAGGCTCACATTAAATACCGCCCGCCAGGAGCTTAGGGGCACAGCTTTGGGCACCTCACTCCTTTTACAGAGTAAGCACGGTGTATACTTGTAAGTAGGTGGTGATCTGCAGCAGTTGCACCAGTGTTCTTTCAGGCAGTGAATGGTGACCGGCTTCATTGTCACTAATACGGTTCTTGCACCTGCCCATGACATCTCATCTGGTCTTTGGTACCTGGTCAGTTCTGTGTCACTTAATTTGTTATATTGTGATTCTTAATTTAAACTGTTTTCTAAAATCTGCCTGAGGTGGTTTGAGTTTTCATGGACTTGAGTTTTGAAGCATTGTGCTGTTATGTGTAATTTTAAATTGATTTGACAAAGTATTTTGAAAAAATGTGGCCTGTAAAATGGCACATGTTACTCTGTGGTATTGAAATACCCTCAGGAAGTCGGGGTTGTCTCTTTCGTGTTTGTCATAAGTCATAAAGTCCAAGCAGATTCACATCCGCTTTGAAGCTGAGCAGCCAGCACTGTAATTGAAGGTGTAGGTGTGCTTCAAAAGTTTCCAAATAATGTCACTGGTGGTCTGTGGGTTAGATATTAATTTGCAGGGTGGCCCAATGGTCTATGTCTGCCTAAGCTTCCATTTTACAAATGCATTGTGGGTCTTGTAGTCTTTTTTTCACATGAACTACTAATGAACTAACACACCTCATAACAATGACTTTTGTAAATTAAAGCCAGGATTGCAAAGGGACTTAGTACTGTGTCATTCCACTATGGTACTTTATCTGTTCTTTGGTAGACTAATTTTTTACTTGGTCCCCTGCTCTGTTACTGTTTGTCTGTGTTTACCCTCAGCTCCATAGCTGCTTGATCCAGTCTCCTGTATTCTGAAAGGATCTCTAAACCCGCTACACCGTTTGCTACGGTACGCCTTTAGCAAATTATCCGTCTGCGCTGGGTTTTAGATTAGACTCATGAGGGAACTGTATAAAAGAGCTATTGTAAAAGAAAAGCCTATTGTGGTGGTATTTTCTTCCAACCTAATTACGTGCTTTCAGCAAGCCGTATGACCCAATGCCATCAGAACAAGAGCAGCAGTAATGTCTACCGTACCGTATTTTCCAAGCCATGACAATAATTGAGCCTGAGGTGCACAACTCAAGCCTTGAAACGATGCACAAGGTACGTGGAGCAAGTGAATCCAGTCAGAGTACACAGAACTTCGGGTACAAACACGGTAAAAGCATGTTTTCCTTTGAAATATCGAGTGAATAAACTCACGCTTTTATTACCGAGCGTCTAGCGGCCCACGTGTTAACATACAACAAAGCGAGATCTTTATAAAACGACTCTGGTGGGACCCAAACCCACAACCTTTGAATGCCTTCTCACCCTGCCTAGTAGTGCTGTGGTGAGTCCTTTCTTTATGTTTACGATTCCTATCAGTGCTTTAATTACACAAATATATTTTACACACAGGCACAGTAAGAATAAGTAATTTGCCCAGAATCAAACGATGTTGTGTTTAGCACCGAGGCCGGGATTCTAACCTGGATCCCCAGATCCTAAGATGGAGGATGGAGCCACTAAGCCATATCATCCCCCTCACATCAAGGCTAAATCCCCTTTCTAGCACTCTCCCGACGTGTCAATAATACTGATGATCTCCCGCATTACAGAGGTCACCAAACCGTCCTGATCCCATCTCAGTGCAATGGTGTTAACTTCAATGGTCCTCACATGTTGGTACCAGCGGACCCATGAGAGACTCACGCGAATCACCAAGACACTCGAACCTGAGCGAGACGCATGTAGAACTAACCAGCAAACATCACGCGAACAGAGCAAGACATGCTTGCTACCTCGTCAGCAACCATCAGCCTCAAATAAAAAAACGTATGATACCTAATGCTTTCTATACGGCCTCAACGTTTTCACAATAACTAGTAAAATCACCCACTACAGCTGAAATACATGTTGTAAATGTTCATTGCCCAAGAAAACAATTACGTTCCAAATCTCAACTCTCCACCATTCCCTGGCAACAGAACCACATCCACAAAGACTGTTCCCCCCATGCACCCATGCCTCCCCCTCCCTTTTTGAGTGTCGTTGACGGAGAGCAATGCGGCACCCATAAAAATGCCCGTGAGATACCCCTGAGAAGGCTGTTACCCCACTGCGTCCCCCTGCATGGTGCTATCTGCTCTCCTAGTACAAGCAGCAGAGATCCGTATTTCGTAGGTTAAATAAACACGCCTATAAGGTGATAATTGAAACGCCATCTCATATATTCAGGTAATTTTAATATACACATATTGTTTTGAACAAATAGAAAAGAGAGTGGCCCGTACAGGGATTGAACCCATGACCTTGCCGTCATTAGCACCACGCTCTAACCAACTGTGCTAACCGGCCAGGCCTGTGATCCGTCATTTGCTACTTCAGCAGCACACGAAATTGATCCCTTTGCCACTCTCAAAAAACATGTCTATGCCCACATCCCTTGCCTCACGCATGGTTCTAGCTCTTCAAAATGGCATTCCTCGGGAATGAAGCCGTTGACATAGGAGAGTTCAAGCACTAGACTTGTTATAAAATACAAGACTGCATATCCAACATTACAGCACTACTATCTTGGTTATTGGCAGAATTTACACTGTGCGTTTCTCCGTGTGCTCTCCACTGCCGAGGGCTCTCGCAACCTCTGAGCACCCACGGGACTAGAAGCTGTAAATACGAGCGTCCCAGAGCTCCATGGTGACCTGCCCCAATCAGAGCTCCCAGCTCGACTGCGGAATAGGGCACACCGACAGTCCGCTTGCCCTCGAAGTTCCTCGCGTTCTCCTTGCACGACCTGTAAAAGGCAAAAAAGGACAAAACCTATTAAAATTCAGCCAACTAGCGAGGCTGTGAAGGAAAAAGAATAACAGCCTCCTAGAGGCTGGAGGGGGAGGCCGTGGTGCGCGGAGTCAAAGAGGCAGACTCGCCGCCTGCTGTCTTGTTTTCGTCTGTCAAATTCCTTCTGACAGTGGTGAGTTTTTGGATATCGAGGCAGTAGCCTCATTACTCCACAATCATTTTGAATTTTTTAGTCGCTGTTTAGGTTGTCTTATTGATGTGTGACGCTTTGTCACAGTTGAGGGTGCATCACATGGTCATCTCAGTGATGGGCCGCGGGTAGCGGTCGATTGAGTATGCAGAATTGTCAGCATGTTTCCTCAGAGAGTCTTGTCTTTGTCCCTCAAGTTCCTTCTGATAGTGTTGAGTTTTGGGTGCCTTCCGCGGCTATTATGCCATCTGGCGGCGGTGGGTTTTTGGTTGCTTGCCGAGGCTATTATGCCATCTGGCAGCGGTGAGTTTTGGTTGCTTGCCGAGGCTATTATGCCATCTGGCAGCGGTGGGTTTTGTGTACCTGCCGGCGTTTGCCTTCAAGCAGTGCTGAGTTTTTGGATGCTGCGTTTCTGTTTCAGTTTCGCAAGGTTAGCGCTTCAATGGGACGCGGGTAGCGGTCAAATGAGTTCGTAGAGATGTCTGCGAGTTTCCTGATCAGTGGGTTTTCCTTTTGATCTAATCCTGTGTAGAATTTCCTGTTGAGTTTGAGGAGATGGTCGTCCAACATCTCAATCCCTAAGTCTCTGTGGAGGTCTGCTGTTCGTGTGAACATAGGTGCACCTGCTGCAATCCGTTAGGCCTTGTTCTGTAGTTTCTGTAGGTCCATCCGAAGCTGTGGGCGGCAGCCACTCCAAACTGGTGAAGCGTATGTCATAGTTGGTCGAATTATTGCAGTGACTACTCGCACCTTGCTCTGCATGGGCATCGACTTAGTCTTCAGGAGTGGGTATAATGCAGCCAGTTTGGATGCTGCTTTCTGGCAGGTCTTCTCTATGTGGTTTCTCCAGCTGAGTTTAGAGTCCAGAGTCACCCCCAGGTAGGAGCTGCTGTTTTCCCATTTGACCTCGTCCCCATTGAGCAGGATCTGTGGGTGTTTCCTGTTCTGCTTCCTGGTAAATAATGTCGCAGTGGTTTTGCCTGTGTTCAAGGTGATCTGCCAGTCGCTGTACCATTCGGAGAGTCTGCAGAGCGATGTCTCCAGGTTCTTAGCCACTTCTTT
The DNA here is from genome assembly GCF_964261635.1 of Lissotriton helveticus. Lineage (NCBI taxonomy): Eukaryota > Metazoa > Chordata > Amphibia > Caudata > Salamandridae > Lissotriton > Lissotriton helveticus. Next base: position 1,841,955,319 of record NC_136068.1, on the reverse strand, counting down.
GTCGCTGAAGGATTGAGAGATGACCGCAACATCATCTGCGTAAAGGGCAAGATCAGTCTTCTTTAGGTCTGTGGGGATGTCGTTTGTGAATATGTTGAAGAGGAATGGTCCTAGGATTGATCCCTGAGGCACTCCAGCAAGAATTGGGCGTGGCGATGAGCATTCTTCTCGCACTGCCACGTGAAAGGTCCGTTTTTTCAGGTAGCTGGACAGTAGCTTGACCAGGTAGCTGGGAAACTGGAGCTTGATAAGTTTATAAAGCAGTCCCTCGTGCCATACTCGGTCAAATGCTTTGGCTACATCCAGAAAGACTACTCCGGTAGACTTGTTGATGTTGAAACCATGGCTGATGAAGTCCACAACTCTGAGGAGTTGGTGATTGGTTGAGTGATCTTTCCGGAACCCAAACTGTTCTTTAGCAAGGAGGTTGTTGCTTGTCGCAAAGTCCACGAGACGGGCGTGGATAACTTTTTCAAAGAGTTTTGATAGGCCAGATAGACTTATGGGGCGGTAATTTGCAGGATCTCGCAGTGGTTTCCCAGCCTTGGGGAATACGACGACTCTTGCTTCTTTCCAGGTGTTTGGGAAATACTGGTGCTGCATGCATGCGTTAAATATCTCAGAAAGGTGATCCACTGCAGTATCTGGTAGCATCTTGATGGCTTGGTTGACTATTCTGTCCTTCCCTGGTGCCTTGCCGTTTTTTAGTGTTTTTGCCAGGGCCAGTAATTCGCCCATTGAGCATTCCTCAATGTGTGCAGTTTCTGTTTCTGGTGGGTGTTCCCGGTGATGCTTGGCGACCTCTTGCTCTACTTCTGTTGCCAGTTTGCTTGACTGGTTGGGCCTGAATGATGCCTCCAGCGTGTCAGCGAAGACCTCAGCCTTATCCCTGCTGCTGCATGCCAGGTGAGTCGTCCCTTGTATCTGTGGGTTTGGTTCCTTCTTCCCAGTCACACGGCGGGTCATTCTCCAGAGAGAGTTGTCTGAGTCCTTTAGGTTAGCTGTAGCTGCTTCCCATTTTTCGCCTCTGTGCTGGCTTATTTGTATCTTCAGCTGTCTTGTCAGTTCATTATACTTCTTCAGTAGGTCGGGGGTGCGGTTCCTTTGCCACTCTCTGCGGGCTCTGTTCTTGGCAGCTATTGACTGCTTGATGCCCTTCGGGAGATCATAGATAGAGCATTGTTGTGGTTTCTGCTCTGGAATGCTGCGCTCAATAGCTGTGTGGATTGAAGCTGTGAAGTGGTGAATCCCCTGGTCAATGTCTTCAGTGCTTCGCAGGGGACCAGGGACAAGTGTCTCCTCCAGGCATCTCTTGTTTAGGCACCAGTCCGCCTTCTTGAAGTTGTGTCTGATGCCCTGCTGCTGGTCTTCAAGTACGTCTCCAACTGTGATCAACACTGGGTTGTGGTCGGATGTCAGCGCTGTTAGGGTTTCAAGCTCCATAGACTGGGAGAGATTCTTCATGACCACAATGTCCAGAAAATCCGGTTTATGCAGTGCAGAGCCTGGATAGTGTGTTGGTTGAGTCGGGCCGGCCACTACAAAGTCCTCCTTCTTTGAGTGGGCAAGTAGGGCGTGTCCTTTGCTGTTTCCCGTCCGAGAGTTCCAGCATTTGTGCTTGGCATTAAGGTCGCCTCCAATTAGTGTTGGGATGCTGGGGTCCAGTAAAGCATCCAGGTCCTTTGGGCTTAGCTTGCCTGGGGGTGAGTAGGCGGCGATCAGCCGCAGCGGGCCTGCAGATGTCTGAATCTGTATGCCAGTTGCTTCAATGCTCCCAACTGGTGGTAGAGAGATCTCGTGGTGCTTCACTTTTGTGCTGATGATCACCGCTGTTCCTCCGCCCTTGGCTCCAGTGGTGCGATCTGTGCGGTATACCCTGTGGTTTGCTATGCTGAGCTTCTGGCTTCCTTGGAGGTGGGTCTCGGAGATAAGCGCTATATCCATGTCCATGGTTTCCATCAGGTGCAGGAGTTCTGCAGTTTTCTTCTGAATGCCATTAGCATTCCACATCACGAAGAGGGAGTTTCTTTTAGATTTTGCTGCCATTGCTGGTGTTTTCTTCGCCCTGGAAAAGTCCGGCGATAAGATTCGCCACCATTGTCACCACCAGGTGGATGTTCATATCTGCAACCGTTTTTGCAATCTTCGCGATGAGTTCCTGCCAGTTGGTGGCTGAGCCTATTTCACAGGATGGTCCAGGTGCGGTTGTGGGAGGTGGGCTGACTTGTTTCGGTACCATGACTTTCGCGTATGTCCTTCCATCCACGTGTGCATCTCTACTGTTGTCGGTTGTATTGGGGGTTGGGATCCTGTGTTCCAATGCAGGTCTGCGGTTGTAGGTCTTCCTTTGATGCTGGTCTGTTGCTGATGATTGTTGGGAAGACCTTTGTGGTTGTGGGGGTGGCTTGCGGTGTTCAACCTTCTTTGCATTCTGTAGATAGGGACAGCCGCGATAGCTCGCTGGGTGGGGTCCTGCGCAGTTGGCACACTTTGCTGGTTCGGTTTCCCGGTTCCTTGTGCATTGGGTGGAGGTGTGTTCGCCTCCGCAGCGTACACACTTTGGCTTCTGTTGGCAGAAAGCAGAGGTGTGCACCAGGCGCTGGCAGTTGTAGCACATGACTGGTCCTCGTTTCCCTCTAGGTGCTTCTGTGGTTACGATGCAGCCGCAGAGCCGTGTAACTGCTGAGAGGTCTGCTGGTTTCCCGTCGTGGCTTTCTGACAGGGTAGAGGCAGACTCCCGCGCTCCACGGCCTTTTAACCCCTCTTCGGCCAGGCCGGATCTAACCGGCCTGGCCTTTGTTCCATAGTGACCCGGAAGTGATTCACGTCCGGGTCACTCCGGGACCCAGGATCCAATCTCCGTTGAGTCGCGCCCGTCGCAACAGCCATCGCGGGAAGCGGGTGGGGGCCGGTGCGCCCCGCCATACCTGCGGCTGGGCCGATGACGACCCCGCCTTTCCTTGACTCACCCACTCCTTCGTAACTTAGCTGCACAGACAACCCAACATAAAACACAACATCACGTTCACTACCTCGGTCTGTCCACAGGCGACCCTGCAGGCAAACCCACAATTTCTGTTTTGCTAAGGGGCTAAGAAACTGGTGGACGTTTATGAAACCCAAAGGCAGCATTACAAAAACCTGCCATCCAGACTCTAAGATGTATATTGTATATGAAAATAACCAAACAACCCCAATTTCAAAAATTTGGAGGCGGAAGGGATTTCTCCACCTGAAAAAATATATATTTTTCAGGTGATGGAAAATATACAACTACCTATTTCAATTAGGTACACTTCTGACATATGTGTGCAGTGCTGAAAATCTTCAAGGAACAAGGAGTGGCAGCAGACACATGGATGGAGGTAGCAGATTTGGGCAGATTTAAAGTTTACTATGGATGCTGACAAATTCCACAAATTTGCATGAATTTACATAAATAATAGATGCAAGCCTACGATCCGTAGAGCACTCCACGGGTTTGTGCAACCACCAACTGTCTGAGAGGGCCCAGGACTTCTGCTGGTAAAGTCTAAGTACAGGAGTAGGCCCGGCAACCACTTGTCTAGGCAGCACTTTCGGGCTTGCAGTCAGAGTGCCGCCCTTAACCCCATCAAAGATATCCAAGGGGCACGGAGGCATTCGAAGGTGTCCCCTGCAGCCCTCCACCTGTCACTAGCCCCAGCTACTCTGCTTGCCTTGAACCCCTAAACTAAGGTATGAGGTTTTAAGAAAAAACTAGGGCGTCCATAGAGCTGTCAATCACATATCAACACTCTTACACTCCTTGCCACTCACTACTCTGACACACCTTCCTAAGGTATGAGGTTTTAAGAAAAAACTAGGGCGTCCATAGAGCTGTCAATCACATATCAACACTCTTACACTCCTTGCCACTCACTACTCTGACACACCTACCTTCTCACTTCCCGCACGAACAATGGAAAACAAAATCCATATATATTACATGTGTGTTCTAAAGTTAGGCTTCAGCATGGAGGGGAGGGGCGGTTACTTTACATGCATGTAGTGCCACGAAGGAAGGGCTGCTCTCCTACTCCAAATAAAACCAGTTTACCTGGCTTGAGCCAGCCCAGTGCAGGGACTCACACTTTAGTAACAGCAGCATGGAGTGTGGTAGTAATGTCAAAGCACAACTCGAAATCTTTGTTTCACCTCAAACTCCAAGAAAAAAAAAAAAATCATCATTTATGGGTAATATCTAAAGCCTATACACTGAAATACCCAAATCTTTATTCCTGATACAGCCAGAAGAGATGGCGGAAGATACCACTGCTATATATTTTAGGAGTTGTAGCTTGCATTTTATACATACACACAGAAAATCATCAACAAACGATACAGAAGGAGACACTACAGAACAAGCATTTGAAATGCAATAGGTCTCACATTATTAAAGTTCGAGCTATTGGCATTGCTAAATAATGCAACGCCAATACCTCAAACTTTAATAATGCGAGACCTCTTGCACTGCAAATGCTTGTTGCTGATATGTGTTAAGTACGCTGTTTGTAGGGCAACTGTGTTTTTGTAATGCTTCAAGTCTTTTAGCATTGGAATGGGCTGCAAGAAGCAGTGAAAGCCCAGTCACATTGTCTGGGAGTTATCTGTGAAAATACTGATGTCTTTGGGATAATATGTTCCCAGAAACCTTAAAAAGATCGGGACCAAGATAGGATTAACAAGCATTTGCAATGCAATAGGTCTCGCAGTTACACAAGTTTAACCCCTTCGCTGCGGCGGCTATTCCGCCTCAGCGCTAGGGGGGTGCGGGGCCGCGCGGCGGTCCCGTGCTCGTGATGGAACCACTCCGTCACGGCCCGCGGGTGAGCTGTGCTTGTGACGGAACAGTTCTATCACGGCCCTGTCACCGCCCGCCTAATGGAACCTTCGAGCGGGCCGTGATGGAACCGTTCCGTAACCAGCACAGCCCACCCGAGGCTCGTGACGGAACGGTTCCGTCACGAGCATGGGAGGCGTTAAGCTATTGGCATTGTAAAAGACAATGGCTTTTATTTGTGTTTTTAAAACGAAAACAAAAATAAAAGGCATTGTTATTTGCAATGTCAATAGCTCAAACTCGCGTAAATGCGAGACCTATTGCATTACAAATGCTTGTTCTTAGGACTTCTGCTCTGTGCCTATCTGTGAGTGAGGGAACGAAGCAAGGCACATACATACCAGTGGGTGTGAGGATGGCACAAAGGCTTCTGGAAGGGAACATGGCACAATGTTTTAGAACTTTGGCGCGCACACTATGGGTCCTGTGCAGCCCTGGACTTTAGATCAAGCACGCCGTCCATACAGCTGCCTGCTCCACACACACATTTACGCTTGCAGAGGACATGGCTGGAGTTCTGGACGGTGCATGCTTGTTCTCCGTCCCTGTTTAGCTGGCGCGTGCCCTGCATGTCTCCAACTTGTGCCTCATGTTCAACATGTGGTGATTAATAGAGACTAAGGAACACCCTGGGTGAGCTGCAGGCAGTGACATTTCTGCATGTGCGGACTGGGAGGCTCAGAACACGGTTGGCAGCGGCCTCACAGGGGTGCATGGTGGATGCAGAGAGCGGGATGACAGTGTGCAGGGGACAATAGTGCCCCTTACTAACAGTGGACGCCTTTGGATTGGACGCTGTCTTCCAACAAGCAGGCACAAAGGATTCACTCTGGGAGCACTGGGGCAATATCGTGGCCGAGCTACAGCAATTACCAACTATTAATTTAGTGTCAAATTAGAATGAAAGGTGGATATGTGCACAATTTAGTTGTGTTATTACACAGTGTACTGTACTATGTTGTTAGCAGTCACGTGACTGGCACAATCTTAGTCTACTAACTAAAAGCAGGTTGTACCCGATGCAAAGTACTGACCGCGGCTGCTTGCTCCCACTGATTTTCTCGTGCACTGGACAGACAGCACACTTGACAAACTGTCCCCAGGGCAGTAATCCCTCTCACCTCCAGACGCACGCACTCGCAGATGGTGCCTGGGCAGAGCCACCCCCATACTGGGCGCAGGGCAGCAGTACTCCTTGCACGTGGTGTCTGGGCAGTACCTCCGCTCTCAGTACACACACTCTACGACCAACCACACGGAGGACCCAGGCACCATTCAACACCCAGTTCCTGAGCATCACACCTTAAACAACATGCCTGAGCAGTGCCCACCACAAACTGGGCGAACCCCAGTACTCCATACACGTAACTCTACCCCCACCAATCCCACATTCAATCAGACTAAAGTCAATGGTGCCATGTCAAACGGTTCACATATTGCATGTTCACCACTACCGACAAAATGTACGAGCACAATTCCCCAAACTTTTTACACGCTTTATTCTCCGCACATGCCCCCAATATTGAGCCTGCTTTACCAACCACGTTTAGGACCTTTGACATGTCCAATATATTGTACATGCACGATTCCCCACATGCATTGCATAACATTCATATGTATATGGACATAGCGCCTTTAATGCACATAATGCTACAATAACGCGAGCCACTCTGTACGAAATGCACTCACAAATGCTCACACACTGTATAAGTACCATCACAAAAATATTCCACATGCACCAATGCCCGCTCATTTTACCCGCACCATGCCCTGCACATTGTACACACCAAGTTAACACACAAAGTGTTGCATTGTATTCTTATAGTATTTGTAATACGTTTCCCATGTTCATGCTGAAATACCACTTTCTCTGCAAGAAATATGTACACAAGTCCTATTGTATGTGACCCATGCTCAACACACTGCCCGCGTGCCAGTCCTTTCCATGCCAGTTCCTAGCATATGCTGGGAGAGCGCCACACATGGCAGCTTCGTCCCCTAGAATATTGTTGGGTATGATTTCGTTTAACGTTCACTAAGGCTCATGTAATGGAGAGTGCTTGTATCGTTGTTTAGCATTTTTATACAGCGCTTTATGGAAGCAACAGTTACGATAGTTACACAATGTCGCATTCACCGTACATTTATTAAATTTCTTCGCCGTACATTGCTCGTTAACCACTTGTGAGCACTGTTCAGTAAAGGGAGTTGGGGAGATCATGTCCCCTTTCCTCGGTGTGTGTGCACTGAGGTCAATTAAATAAAATGCCAGGTGCACCAGAAGTGACATCAAGCGCAATTTGATCCCCGGTGGTAAAATGAAGACGTGCGTCCAGCCTCTCAGTCTCAGACAATATAGCTGGGTTCCTGAACAATAACCCTTCCGACATGCCTGCCTGCCCCACTCCCTCAGCATCCAGGTACCAATCATGCATTATTACTAGCAGTATGTGGTGGGCACACTGTAAAATCAAGATAAATCTCCAGGATGATGAATAAAGATAAGTTTATTCAGGAGAAGGAAATGTCCCATCCATCAGCTTGATCTAGTCAGGTACAATTGACTTGCTAGCCACACATATACATTCCATTGCTATGGTGCTGCTTAAACCATAACTAAAGCTCTTAAAGGAACAACTATATACATTTAAGTAAAAGGCACAATATTACACACCTTCTTTCCATACAGTAAAAAAAAAACTAACAAAAAAATAAGCAAAAAATTCATGAGATAATAATGAGATATAAATTTGCATGCAACATATTTTAAACATTCATTTCAAATTCTTTGAATCTATAAGTAATACTTATTTTCCGGCTTTCCCTTGAACCTGAGTGGGAACATTAGATGTGGTATCAGGTTTACATGTGTCAACTTTGTTTTTGTCATTTTGGATTCAGTAACATTAACCCAAAATGGAGCAACTAAGGTGTTAGGTTGCCTGTTTTTCAATAGGATGAACAAGCTATACCCAGTGGTGGCATGGGGAGTGAACTTATAAGCTTCAACCTTTTTAACCAACTCACTTTTTAAATCAAGACCGTTTTGTTTAGACATATTTAGGTTTTTTTAAGCACACGTACACAACTTTCCACCATTCCATTGCACTCTGGGTGGTAAAGAGCACACAACACACACTGTACACAATTGAACAGCTTTGCCGAAAATCCTTCATTTCACAAGATACAAATTGGACCCCATTGTCTGTCAAGAGGGATCCGGTAAACCTTGTTTAGAGTCAATATTCTTTGTAAACTTGATCTCTGGCCATCTTGAAAACATATCTATGAGGACAAATACAAACATTTCACAACCATTGGACATAACAGGGCCTAAAATGTCAAGAGCAAGCTCCTGCCATGGACCTTTTGGCCGTTCTCTTATTATCATAGGTTGAACTCTAGGTTTTAAGGAATTCTCACTTAAGATACACTGCAAGCAGTCTCTAACAATCATTTCTACCTGTATGTCCAACCCTGGCCACCAGTAGTTAAGCCTAAGTCTTTCTTTAGTCTTGGATATTCCCTGATGACCCTCATGGGCTAAGTTTATCAACTACTTACACAGCTCTTTAGGTGGAATTAACCTTGGACCTCTAAATATCAAACCTCCATTTAGAGATAATTCATCCCTCAAATTCCAATAATCGTCCACACTCCCAGCAGTCTTGCATGACCACCCTTTTTTGACCAAAGAGGGTAACTCCGCAAACTCTACATCAGATTCACACGCTTCCTGCCATTTGTCCTCCTTCATCCCATCACGTTGGACATTACATACCCATTCGTTCATGTCTTCCTCCTTTGAGTTTATTTCACCTTCCTCTAGATTAACTAATCTGGAAAGCATATCAGCGATGGAGTTACGCACCCCTGGCAGATATCCAACCTTGAAATCATTAGCTTGCAGATCCACAATCCACTTGGAAATTCTGCTAGAAATAGAATCAAAGCCTTTCTTGTTAAACACCTCACACAAGGGTTTTTGATCGCTTCTTACCAAAAATGTGGTGCCCCATAGCAAATTTGTGACTTTCTTGCTGGCCCAATGAACTGCCAAAGCCTCCCTCTCTATCACAAAGTATCTCACCTCGGCAACTTTCAAACTGCGAGAGAGGAACAAAATAACTTTCACTTCTTCACCTTGCTCTTGTTGTAGGACAGCATCAAAGCCCTTCATGCTCGCATCTGTGATAAGTACAGATTTGAATGCTGGATCAAAACTCCTAAGTTTGGGTGTCTTATTTAAACTATCTTTCAAGTTAATAAATTCATTCTCACATAACTCAGACCAATGAAAATCAACACCCTTACACAACAATTTCCTTATGTTAACTTTTCTCAGCAACACCTTCTACAAATTTGCTGTAGTACTCTGTGATGCCTAGAATGTTCATTACTTCTTCCTTATTAGTGGGGGACGCTAAATTCTGAATAGTCTCAATCAATTCACGTTTAGGTTCTACACCCTCACCAGAAATGGAGTGACCTAAATAATCAATGGACGATTTCCTAAATTTACATTTCTCTAACTTAACCGTAAGATTGTTTTTACAAAATCTTCCTAAAACGTCTTTCAAAATGTTATCATGTTCCTCAACGTCATGAGCAAAAATCAGAACATCATCCTGATATATTTTAACACCACTTAGATTCTGTAAAACTTTCTCTAAAACCCTCTGAAAAACGGATGCTGCCGAGACTAGACCGAAGGGCAATCTAAGGAACCTGAACGTCCCAAATGGGGTGATGAATGCAGTTATAACTCTGGAACTCTCATCCAGCTCTATTTGATGGTAGGCTGACTTTAGGTCTACTGTAGAGAAAACCTTGGCATCCTTAAGTAACATGAGCATGTCCGAGATTTTCAGGAGGGGGTACCTGTCCACTACGACCTGTTTGTTGAGGGAGCGTAAGTCTATGAATAAACGCAGACTACTATTAGATTTCCTGACTGCGACCACTGGGGCCAACCACTGCGTGCCTTCAACCTCTTCAATGATGCCTTCATCCTTCAATTTATCTAATTGACTTTTCATCTCCTCCCGCACTGAGAAAGGTACACTTCGAACTTTACAAGAAACTGGTTCAGCGTCAGGTAGTAATTTAATTTTATGAATGTAATCACGTAAGCAACCTAACTCGTCTTTAAAAACGCTGGGAAACAAACTTTTAAGATGTTCAGTGTATGTAATATCATGTTCACTCCCATTGATCTCATTCACATGCAGTCTCTCTTTTAGTAAAATCGGTGGATTACTGTTGGGATCCAGCATGACCCCTAAATCTTGTTGAGGGAGCCAGCTTAAGACGATGTCCCCTCTGTGAGAAACATAAAGCTTCCCAGAAACTAATCTTCCTTTATATTCAATCAAACCTTGGAAATACCCAAAAGGTTTGATAGGTTCTCCACCGTATGTATGAGGTTTAATATCAGCTTTCAAAATTTTAACTTTACCTTCTAGATAATGTCTGAATATAATGGTTATTTTTGCCCCAGAGTCAAACAAAACATGAGTAGAAATTCCATCCACAAGTATAGTATCAAAAGGTCCTTTCTTATCACTATCAGATATTTGTGATACTATTTGTCCACAATCTACATCTGAGTTTGAATCACTATCTGACATATTTTGTGGAGACACTGAACTCACTTTTACCTTTTTCTTTTTTTCAATGACAAACAGAGGTGAAGTGCCCATTCTTCTTACAATTACTACACGTGGCTTTTAATGCAGGCCATTTCTTGCCATTGTCTAGGTGACCAAAATTCCCACAACGGAAACATTTCCCTTGAAAAGTAGACTTTTTACTCAAAAATGAATCGCTGCCACTCGGTTTGACATTTTTCTTAGAACCTTTTCCTATAGAGGTCTTAATGAGAATCGTGAGTTCCCGTGGCGTGCTTGTCATTTTGCACAGACAGGCATTACCAAGCTTGAATTTGCACAGCTCGTTTTTTAAATGTAATTAGAATCGTTTTAAAATACTTAATGTGACCAGAATCCTTCGCTTTTTAAAAAATAACTTTTGGGAACTGCTAGTGGGGTTTTTAGAAATTATATATATATATGGATGGTTGTCGTGCACTGAGGATATTTCACATAAGTTTATGTGTGAAGTGCTCCCGGGTATCACTCCCCACTCTGGAGTGTGAGTAAAAATAAGACGTGGTTAGCAGATCCAAATCCTTGGTCTGTCTCCCTGGGCACTGTAACTGCTGGGTATCCAGCTATTTTCAAACAATAAGGATGCTGAGTAATATTCTTGGATTTTTTACTTCATATTTATTCATCCAATTCATTCATGAATGATGTTGTATTTACATCAATCTTCTAAGCATTAAGACATTCTATGCTTATATAATGTTCTATGTTTTTTACACAACAATGCATGTTCTGCTGTCCCAATGCATTTCGGCGCCATGCGCCTTTATCAGGGGGTGAATCTATGAAAATAACAATGCTATGTTCAAACCTATATGCATGTAAATTGCCACCTATCTATCGACTTGCTGCGCTTCTAAACGTTGACTGTTTATATCGTTGTCAAAGACTGTCATGAAGAGCCTAGGTTCTAAATCATAAAAGCTTTGACGGTACTATTATATCTCTGTGCTCCTAAGTATGAAATGACATATGCTCGGGTGAACCCCGGAAAACGGGTGTTGCTTCAATGTCACATATCGAAAATATCTCTATAATGTGGGTGTTTCTATCGAAAACCTAGTTGCTGTGTCTCTGCTCGTAACTTTTGTTATAAATGATATTAAATACTCTGTCTCAAGATACGCCTGCCGCTGGAAACGTGCTCGGAGCTTCAACGGTGCTTACTGAAGTGGCGTTCTCTGGCCGTTGCTGAGACTAACTTCCTGGTGCGTACTGAGGTTGCCGTGCGTGCGTGTAAGTGCGCCGGCGTATGCATCTATTTAAAAACGGATTGACTAGTGAATGACGTGAAAGAATTCTTAAAGAGATACATACAGAAAACAGGCTGTCTAAATAGATCTATGGGTGCTGTGATGAAAAGAATGTGTGTGTGAAGGCTGACATCATGTATAATATAAAAGAGTACTGTCACACAATGATATTATCCATGCCCACATGACGTTACCATGAAAAAATGACCCATACGTCATATGATGGTATCAGATTATAAATAACACAAAAATTCAATTCTTTCGTTGAGTCCTTTGGGTTTTATGGTTCCCAAATAATAAATCCAGTGATTTTCTTGTTTTAAAAGGGCTTTTTTGTTATCCGTTCCTGCCTTTTTTTCCACAACCTCTAAAATGCAAGCTTTTAGTTGGTCAATCTGATGTTGAGCTTCCATGAAATGTGTAGCAATGGTAGATTTCATCATCTTAGTTCGTATATTACTTTTGTGTTCATTGAGTCTAACTTTTAATTTTCTTTCTGCTTGTCCTACGTAGTTTTTACCGCATGGACATTTGAGCAGGTAGATAATGTTCGTTGTATCACATGTTCCGTTTACTCTCAGTTTAATTTCATTACCTGTAGTGGGATGTCGAATACTGTTTCCTCTGAGGATGTTATCACAGTTATGGCAATTCAAACATGGCTGTGTGCCCCTATATTTAGTAGTAGGTGCCTTGGTGTAAGTTGGTTTCAATAGTTGTCCTATGTTTTTAGACCTAGTGTATGCAAATAGAGGTTCTCATGAAAACGTGTCTTTAAAGTCCGGCTCTGCTGCCAATAAAGGCCAGTGTTTTTTTATAATTTTTTTGAACTGGTACTTCATGGTTGAAAATTTTCTCACACAGGTGATCCTTTGCTCTGTGATTTTTGGTCGAGTTTTTAAAAGGTCTTCTCTTTTAGTGTCCTGAATCCTATGTTTACCTTGCTGTAATATGGTCTCTGGGTATCCTCTTTTTTTAAACCTTTTGATCATTTCATTAGTTTGTATCTCTAGTTGTTGTGATTCCGAGACTACTCTTTTGACCCTCATAAGTTGGGAGCAGGGTAGGTGTTTCTTCAAAGATGGAGGATGATAACTCTCATATCTGAGAATGTTGTTTCTGTCAGAAGCTTTTCTAAATAAATTGGTTGTGAAGCCTGTAGGTGTGTTAGATACTTCCACATCCAAGAAATGTATAACGTCTTTTTTTATTTCCCATGTGACTGGATCCTATCGTCTATAGAATTCAAGTCTTTTATCTGTTTAGTTAGTATTTCCTGAGATCCCTCCCTTGCGATAAAAATATCGTCAATGAAGCGTACATACAGTCAAATGTGTCTTTTCCAGTCTTCTTTCTGTAGAATATTGATTTCCTCAAATTCTTTCATAAACATATTAGCATAGGTAGGAGCAGCCGAATTTCCCATGGATGTGCCACTTTTTTGTTGATACCATTTGTCCTGATAGGAAAAATAGCTATGCATGAGAGTAAATTCTAGAAGTTCCATAAGAAATATCTTCATCTCTTGCTCATAATCACTCTCCAGTAGTTCTTTCTCGACCGCTTCTAGACCTTGATTGTGTGGAATAGAGGTGTATAGAGCTTTAACGTCTATGGTTGCCATTATGATTTGTTGATGCTCAGTGATGTGAATGCTAGATAGTTTACTCAAAAAGTCTGTGGTATCTTTGATGTATGATTCAGCCGAGGTGACAAATGGTTGTAAATATTTATTAAGAAATTTACCAATTGGCTCATGTATGCGGTTTCTGGTAGACACGATGGGTCGACACGGTGGTCGTAGTAAATCTTTATGCACTTTAGGCGTCATGTAGAAATTGGGGCTTTTAGGATAGTCTTGTGTGAGATACTTTTTCACATGGTCTTGTATAACACCTTTGTCTACTGAGTTCTGTAGGATCTGTTGCAGTGTTTTTTGTATTTCTTGAGTGGGATTCGTGTCCAACCTCATGTATAAATTTTCATCCTCCAGATGTTCTTTTACTTGTGCCTCGTAGTATGTCCTATCCAATATGACTAGGGCTCCCCCTTTATCCGCTTTTTGGCATACAATCCTTTCGTTGTTACTGATTGACTTAATTAGTCCATGTTCTTTGACTGTCATATTTTGGAATTTACCTTTCTGTTTGGTGTTCAGTTGATGAATATCTTGTTTACACAGTTGTTCGAATAAGTCTATGGTTTTATGGCTCACCGGAGCCATATATGTGCTAGTGCTTTTCAACCCTTTTAGTTGATCGTCTTCTTTCTCTCTTTTTTCTGAAACCACACTATCGAAAAAAAATTCCTCAATCTTAACTTCCTAGTGAGTTTAAATAGACATATGTCCAATTCCAAAATGTTGATTTGAGCAGTGGGGACAAATGATGTGCCTTTTTGTAGGGTGTTCAATTGTAGTTTTCAGAGGACATTGTGATATGTTTAATACTAAGTTGTCTGTTGCCATTTCTGTGTCCTTCATTTTTTCTTGGCCCCTTTGGCTGTTACTGTCCTCGTTTGCGGTGGACCTTTGTCTTTTTCCTTTTTACCCTACGGGGTATCCCCTTTCCTCCTGGCCTCTTTCTAAAAATGGCGCTGACGTCGATGTAGTAGCTATTTCGGTTGATTTTTGGACGTTAGGTTGATGGGCTCTTTGGATGGTTGATGCCTCACTATCCGTAGATGAGGAGTCTGTTTGTGGCCTATATGGTTTGTTCTGTGGTATTTTGGCGTCTTTGTCCGCCCATGTGTACACCTCTTCTAGTTTGTAATCTAGGGTGTCTCTCCTGTATTTCCTGATCTTTCTATCATTCACTTCCTGTGTATGTTTGATTAATTGGTTATTGATGTCTTCTAGAATGTTAGTGAGTTCTTCCGGTGATAATAGCTTATTTAATTCTTCTTTGACATTGTTGATTTCAGTGTTGAGTTCCTCCAGAATTTTTGACAGTTCTTCAATTATTAAAAGAATAAGATCTAGACTGCATTTATTAAGGATCGCGTACCATTTTTCTGTAAAGTGTTTAGTGTTTTTACACAGTGATGGTTTGAGGGAAATTCAGAGGCCCCTCGGAATCCTCTGAGCCTTATGGTATCTGATCATGGTGTTGGCATGAAGGCGTTGATTGATTTGTTTTCTTGTCAAGTATAGAAGTTGTTTAACATGTTGTTCCTTCGTTTTGGTGGTGGCAAATTCTGCAGTTTCTTCTTGTATTAATGAATATATGCGAGCACTTGCGTCTTCCGCGAATGCAAAAGTTTCTGCTCTAATTTCTGTGAGTTGTAGGATTTCTTCATATTGCGTGTTGGTTTAATTTCGCATGCTCCGATCCTTGAGTAGACAATTATATATATCAATGGATGGTTGTCGTGCACTGCGGATATTTCACATAAGTTTATGTGTGAAGTGCTCCCGGGTATCACTCCCCACTCTGGAGTGTGAGTAAAAATGAGACGTGGTTAGCAGATCCAAATCCTTGGTCTATCTCCCTGGGCACTGTAACTGCTGGGTATCCAGCTATTTTCAAACAATAAGGATGCTGAGTAATATTCTTGGATTCTTTACTTCATATTTATTCATCCAATTCATTCATGAACGATGTTGTATTCACATCAATCTTCTAAGCATTTAGACATTCTATGCTTATATAATGTTCTATGTTTTTTACACAACAATACATCTTCTGCTGTCCCAATGCATTTTGGCGCCATGCGCCTTCATCAGGGGGTTAATCTGTGAAAATAACAATGCTATGTTCAAACCTATATGCATGTAAATTGCCACCTATCTATCGCCTTGCTGTGCTTCTAAACGTTGACTGTTTATATCGTTGTCAAAGACTGTCATGAAGAGCCTAGGTTCTAAATCATAAAAGCTGTGACGGTACTATTGTATCTCTGTGCTCCTAAGTATGAAAAAAGGTGCAAATTAAATAGTGTGTGAATGACTATAGGGTGCCGATATATTCTAGATGCAATGATAAGATAGTTGACATATGCTCGGGTGAACCCCGGAAAACGGGTGTTGCTTCAATGTCACATATCGAAAATATCTCTATAATGTGGGTGTTTCTATCGAAAACCTAGTCGCTGTGTCTCTGCTCGTAACTTTCTTATAAATGATATTAAATACTCTGCCCGCCAACTGGAGACTCTCCGAGTGTATCTCTATAGTTACCCCATATGTGAGGATCTGTTGGATTTTGAGTTAAAAGCTGAGGCAGTTCAGGACTACAAAAAGGTAGAAGCCTGGAATTGGAATAAGATAGTCGGCAACCCGAGCATAACAAGTTTCGATACTGGGAACGTACTAAATCAGTACTCTGCCAGTGGGTGCCCGTATCCTGACCCCTTTAGCGATCCACAATTCGATAGCAGGAAGAAGTCTTGTATGGAGACAGACGGCAAAAGTTCAGTGGTTTGTGACCCAGAGGCTCCCGTGCCGGAATTTGGCCCTGCAACCGTATCGGTAATAGCCCAAAGACATGTACATCAAACGAGAGTTACCCGCTATACTTTCAGAAATCAGGCTGCAAATTTAACATCAGCTCCACAAAACTCACTAAACAAAAACCCATCCATTTCTCCACCTATAATTCAGGTTAAGCCTACTTCACATAGAGGGAAAGGGAGGGGGGGAGATCCTGGAGCAGATACTCCTCCTGGAAAAGGAAAGGGCTGGAGGAAAGCTAAAGGCGGTACCTCTGCTTCAGTGAGAGTAACCCCATAGCTGAAATCCTATTACAAGGTCCTCTCTTCGTCCGGTTCTGAAAAGTCAAAAACAATGGCTGCCACTAATGCAGCACCTACTCTAATTGAAAGTGATGTAAATAATGTCATTCCGACTTCAAGTAAAACACAGGCAGATATTGCACCTACTGCATTGAACACTGAGGGCGAGATATCTAAGTCTAGCCACAAGATGCAGATGTCATCATCACCATTAGCAGATACAGTTCATCCCGCAATAGAACTTTCCAATAGCTTTTCCGCCCTTGATATCCACGATGTTCATGAGGGTCAAGAGGAGCAGGATATAGCTGTGAGAGGTCCGGGAGAATCCAAGAATGACTCATCTAAGCAAGAGGAGGTTGGCAGTAACCATAACCCAGAGAGCTCAGGCCCAACTAATAGCGGTACATCTGCTAGTGATATCCCTCCTACAGATTTCACCCCGGGGTCCTTGGCAGCTATTTTAATGGGCCTGAGGGAGGACATGGGGAAGCGTTTCTCCATATCAGAGACGAATCAGATGGCCATTCAGGCCTCATGTGAGGCCGTGGCCAAAAAGGTTGAGGTTTCCTTAAGGACGGACGCCCTGGAAGCAGAGCTCCCCAAAATCAAAGAAGCAATTACCGCTTCCTCAGATGCCATGGATAAATTGGTTCAACAAAATCGAGAAATGCAGGAGGACCTCAAAAGACTTGAAAACCATTCAAGGAAGAACAACCTAAAATTCCTGAATGTGCCCGAGGATCTCGAGGGTAAGGATATAAAGGCATTTATCGTTGCTGTTCTCAAGACTACAATCTTAAAGGACTCAACTGATGTTGATCAAGACTTATTGACGGACATCCAGAGAGTTCATCGGGATCCGTATAGAAGGAACCCTGCGAAGGAGCGTCCCAGGAAGATCCTTGTCAATTTTCTGACATATTCCATCAAAGAGAAGATTCTTTCCTTGGCCCTTAAAGCTGGCTCAATAAGATCAACATCCTTTTCTACCCCCTTCTCTTTCACAATACGCTCTGATGTCTCTCACATTACTGCGACAAAACAATGGGAGATGGGGAAGAGACTTACGACTTTGAATTCATTGGGGGCGCGTGCCCAGCTTAGATTCCCCGCCTCACTCCGCGTAATGTGGAATAATCACATGCATAACATCCGTCATGTAGAAGAAGCAGACAGTCTGATTGAAAAAATTAGGGGGTTGGTAAAGAAGGAAATGGTGAGGCATTGCAGCTGGTAGTCAGACGGTAGGGATAGTATGAATATTACATTTCTATTTTCTTTTCTTCTTTGTCTCCTTTTCTCATTACCAATGTATTCACTGTTGATACACCAAGCTAATTAAGCTAAATCACTCTAGAAAAAATACGCACCTTTTCTTTTACTAATCCATACACACCAGAGGGAGGAAGATGGTCCCGTCAAGGAGCTTAATGCTAATGAAGGAAGGGAGGGTTCCCCAGGGAGGGTGGGGGGTGGTGAGGGTGGGTGATGCTAGGATTTTTTTTTTTTAAATGTCCTTATTTCACAATAGTCAGTGGGTATCTCTATTCAGAAAAGTGGGCGTACCAGTCTCCAGGGGGAGAGAGACTAGATGATGGTGGATAATAACATATCCTGTATTACAAGGAATATTAACGGCCTTTGTTGTCCACGGAGGCGTATGTTCATTTTAAAATATCTAGAGCAGTCTCCAGCTAAAATAATTCTTCTCCAGGATACTCATTTGAGTTTCACTGAGGCAAGGGAACTTTTTGGATAGATCAAATGGATAGATACATTTTGTTGCTCCGGGCAGTCCGTGATTAACAAAGGAGTTGCCATTTTGATTAAAGTGGGTAGTGGTGGCACTTTAAAGTTCAGTTCAACAGATCAGTCAGGGCGGTGGGTCCTAGCAGGGGCCGAGTTTAGTGGGAGGGAACTAACCATTGTATCATACTATGGGCCAAACATAGACGATCCTTCTAGCATATTAAAAATACAGTCTACTCTGGTTGAGGTTAATACCCCTATAGTTATAGGAGGGGAATTTAATGTCCTTCTCGACCCCCAGCAGGACCGTTCCAACCATAGTCGCCATATTGCAGCTCCGAGATCTCGACGTGCCATGAAAAACATGATGCACGAGCTTGGTCTAACTGATGCCTGGAGAGCTAAGAAGGGTAATGGGCCGGGCTTTACATATTTTAGTAAAAAGCATGGGCATGCCTCTAGACTGGATTATGTTCTTATGGATAGACTATGTCTAGACAAATTACTAGAGGTAGAAATATTGCCAAGTATACTATCTGACCATGCCCCTGTGATGTTTATTCTCTCAAAAGGGGTGTTTACCAGAGCGACCACTTCCAGATGGACTTTAAAACGTACAGCCTTAAAGGACCCAGATATGGTTACTATGGTTTCCACATCCACTGCCAACTATTTCTCTGATAATCGGGGATCAGCGCCAACGGAAATAGTATGGGACACATATAAGGCCTATATTCGAGGCCAGTTCCACAGCTTGATCTGTTCTAATAACAGGAAACAGAAACTGAAGTTTAAAATCTTAGAAGACAAAATCTCCAATCTAGAGAGCTTAAGGCAGAAATCACATGTAGACAACTTACCACAGATCCTGATAGATCTAGAATGCCTCCGATCTGAATATCGAGGGTTGTTGGATCAGAAGGTTAAAGCACAGTGGGCTGCCTACTCTATGGAAAACTATGAGTACGGAGAAAAAGCAGGGGCAACCCTGGCCAGCAAGATAAGGACAGACCGGGTGAGAAATAACATCAACAAATTAATTATCGATGACCAGGGCACCATGTCGTCCAAACAAGATGACATGGAAGAATGCCTTCTTACCATGTTCTCGGAACTATACAAGGAAGAACAGTCCCCAAACGCTACAAATACACTTCGGTGGTTAGAGAGTAAGGCTCTACCTAAATTGACAGACGAAGTGCGTGAGCTCCTGAATGGACCATTTACGAATGAAGAAGTTAGTCTTCATATAAAAAAGATTAAAAATAACAAAGCAGCCGGTCCTGACGCCTTCCCTGGCGATGTTTACAAAGTTCTCCAGCATGCTTTACTCCCAAGACTCTGTGAACTTTTTAATTATGTATATAGCCTGGAGGGTAGGGCACCACCTTCTTGGAAGGAGTCTACAATTGTCCTTATACTAAAACCAGGGAAGGACCCTCTTAAGGCAGACTCTTTTTGGCCAATCTCCCTGTTAAATGCGGATTATAAGATCTTTACCAGTATTTTGGCAGGGAGATTGGCCAAACTGGCTCCCCTACTCATTAATTCTGACCAAAAGGGCTTTATGCCTGGTAGGCACATCCATGAGTTGACTTCCCAGCTGATTGGCAGCATTGATCTGGCTGTCACACGGTCGGAGTCCCTGGCTGTGGCTGCATATGATGCCGCGAAGGCCTTCAATCGTGTCAACTGGGATTACCTATGGGATGTCCTGAATGTCATGGGGTTTGGAACAATCTTCCCCCATGTATTGAGAGGCTGCTATGAAGGTGATTCGGCTAATATTTTGTTGAACGGCTTATTGACATCTCGTTTTAACATCAGTAGGGGAACAAGGCAGGGGTGTCCTATTTCGCCCCTCCTGTTCAACCTCTATATTGAGCCTCTGGCGCAAGTGTTGAGGTTGGACGACCGCATAACACCGTTCAAAGTGGATGAGTACAGCTATAAGCTTGCGTTGTACGCAGATGATCTGATGATTTATACAAGCAACCCAGCAGAGGTATTCCCCAGAGTAGAGGAGATAATGTCTGATTTTGGCCAACACTCAGGCTACCTCATTAACACCTGTGTTGGGGGATTAACAACTGGCAAGGAGTTCAAAGTAGTCAGTTCAGATATTTGGGCATTCCAATAACTCCTGACATATCCAATATACCCCAGATTAACATTAAGAGGGTGGCCAAGGATATTGATCAGCTTTTATTGAGATGGCAGAATCTCCCCCTGACGATATACGGCCGAGTCAATTTGATTAAAATGGTGATATTGCCCAAGTTAACATACCTTTTTAATATGATACCCTTGGTTTTCCCTGAAAAAATGCTCGGTAGAATTCAAGGAAATATTGGAAGTTTCATCTGGCCAACAAGAACTCCAGGCTATCGTGGAAGAAATTGAAAAGAAGATTGTTAAAGGGGGGTCTAGCGCTTCCAGATGTCCTGGGGTATGCGCTTGCTTTCCAACTAAAGAATATCCGTAGTCTTCTCTCTAACCCAGATGAATCCAACTGGGGAAAGATCTTGGGGATCATGCCTCGTCAGGAAGGGGGAGGGCCCGTTTTTTTGTATAAGTTTGGGGCACCAAAGTTCTATAAAAAGGTACGTCTAAAGGTTTTGAAAATGGCATTTTTAGTTTGGACCAGAGTAAAGGCAAGATGGGGCATAACATACTATTCTGACTTAGCTCCAATTTGGGATTCGCCTGGCTTACCAATATGCCTTAAAGATAGTCTCTCTATTCCTATTAAGAGGGCTGGCATAACAGTGTGGTCTGACCTGGTAACATCGGAAGAGGTCCTCCCTTGGGAGGTGCTGAGGCTGAAGATTGGAGATTCTTTCTCCAGATTCAAATATATACAACTTTGTTCTTGGTTTTCTGTAGAGAAGCCTAACATTTCTGGTAACTGGGACATTGAA
This sequence comes from Lissotriton helveticus, assembly GCF_964261635.1. Classification (NCBI taxonomy): domain Eukaryota; kingdom Metazoa; phylum Chordata; class Amphibia; order Caudata; family Salamandridae; genus Lissotriton; species Lissotriton helveticus. The sequence goes on along the minus strand of NC_136068.1, from coordinate 1,841,934,135 downwards.
TCCGCCCTTTTAACACCAGGGTATAAGAAAAAAGAAGTGGGTTATTGGTACAGAAGTATGCTTGAGGTCGAGGAAAGACATACACCATCGTTGCATATTGTTTGGAACTCATCTCCCTTAGAGGCTGCTTAAAGTACACTATACGAAACATCTCTCCACTATCTCTACAGATTTGTTAGGTCTGCTTCTCTCAAGAAAAACCATTTCTTCGCCTTAAATAGGCTGTATTACACCCCCAAAAAGATAATTAAGTTTGCCTTTCCACCATGCTGTTGCCCTAGATGCGGTCTTCTAGAGGCCGACGATATCCATACATTCTATGAATGTCCCAGCTTAGACCTTATTTGGGCCAATATAGAGAGAGCTTTGGAGGGCATTTTTAAGGTTAAAATTAAGTTGAACACAGTTAGAATCTTTTTTGGGTTAGACACGGATTTTGTTTGTAGGTTTAGGGAAACACAGGTGGCTTTATTTTTTAACCTTGTTCTTGTTGCCCACAGAGAGATTTGTAAGATCTGGAAAGACCCGAGCCCCCCCCCCCGTATGAGAATTAGCTTAGAGCTGTATTGAGAATAGCACGCCTAGAAGTTGGTATGACACAAAATGTAAATAGTATGGTGTGGGTTCCCCTCATAAAGTGGGTAAAAGAAATGAGGTTGGTCTAAAGCCTCGGGGTCCTACTTCAGCCTGAGGCGCCCAGGACACAACTAGGGCTGTTAGTGTTTATTTGTGTTTGCCAACGGTGAAATGAGGACTCAAAAAAAAAAAAGAAAAAATGAAGGACACAGAAATGGCAACAGACAACTTAGTATTGAACATATCACAATGTCCTCTGAATAAACTACAATTGAACACCCTACAAAAAGGCACATCATTTGTCCCCACTGCTCAAACCAACATTTTGGAATTGGACATATGTCTATTTAAACTCACTAGGAAGTTAAGATTGAGGAATTTCTTCGATAATGTGGTTTCAGAAAAAAGAGAGAAAGAAGACGATCAACTAAAAGGGTTGAAAAGCACTAGCACCTATATGGCTCCGGTGAGCCATAAAACCATCGACTTATTCGAACAACTGTGTAAACAAGATATTCATCAACTGAACACCAAACAGAAAGGTAAATTCCAAAATATGACAGTCAAAGAACATGGAATAATTAAGTCAATCAGTAACAACGAAAGGATTGTATGCCAAAAAGCGGATAAAGGGGGAGCCCTAGTCATATAAGATAGCACATACTACGAGGCACAAGTAAAAGAACATTTGGAGGATGAAAATGTATACATGAGGTTGGACACGAATGCCACTCAAGAAATACAAAAAACACTGCAACAGATCCTACAGAACGCAGTAGACAAAGGTGTTATACAAGACCATGTGAAAAAGTATCTCACACAAGACTATCCTAAAAGCCCCAATTTCTACATGACGCCTAAAGTGCATAAAGATTTATAACGACCACCGTGTCGACCCATCGTGTCTACAAGAAACAGCATACAAGAGCCAATTGGTAAATTTCTTGATAAATATTTACAACCATTTGTCACCTCGGCTGAATCATATATCAAGGATACCACAGACTTTTTGAGTAAACGATCTAGCATTCACATCACTGAGCATCAACAAATCATAATGTCAACCATAGACGTTAAAGGCCTATACACCTCTATAACACACAATCAAGGTCTAGAAGCGGTAGAGAAAGCACTACTGGAGAGTGATTATGAGCAAGAGATGAATATATTTCTTATGGAACTGCTAGAATTTACTCTCATGCATAGCTATTTTTCCTATCAGGACAAATGGTATCAACAAAAAAGTGGCACATCCATGGGAAATTCGGCTGCTCCTACTTATGCTAATATGTTTATGAAAGAATTTGAGGAAATCAATATTCTACAGAAAGAAGACTGGAAAAGACACATTCGACTGTATGTACGCTTCATTGACGATATTTTTATCGCATGGGAGGGATCTCAAGAAATACTAACTAAACAGATAAAAGACTTGAATTCTATAGACGATAGGATCTAGTTCACATGGGAAATAAAAAAAGACGTTATACATTTCTTGGATGTGGAAGTAACTAACACACCTACAGGCTTCACAACCAATTTATTTAGAAAAGCTTCTGACAGAAACAACATTCTCAGATATGAGAGTTATCATCCTCCATCTTTGAAAAAGCACCTACCCTACTCCCAACTCATGAGGGTCCAAAGAGTAGTCTCGGAATCACAACAACTGGAGATACAAACTAATGAAATGATCAAAAGGTTTAAAAAAAGAGGATACCCAGAGACCATATTACAGCAAGCTAAACATAGGATTCAGGACACTAAAAGAGAAGACCTTTTAAAACCTCGACCAAAAATCACAGAGCAAAGGATCACCTGTGTGAGCAAATTTTCAACCATGAGTTACCAGTTCAAAAAAATTATAAAAAAATACTGGCCTTTATTGGCAGCAGAGCCGGACTTTAAAGACACGTTTTCAAGAGAACCTCTATTTGCATACACTAGGTCTAAAAACATAGGACAACTATTGAAACCAACTTACACCAAGGCACCTACCACTAAATATAGGGGCACACAGCCATGTTTGAAGTGCCATAACTGTGATAACATCCTCAGAGGAAACAGTATTCGACATCCCACTACAGGTAATGAAATTAAACTGAGAGTAAACGGAACATGTGATACAACAAACATTATCTACCTGCTCAAATGTCCATGCGGTAAAAACTACGTAGGACAAACAGAAAGAAAAATAAAAGTTAGACTCAATGAACACAAAAGTAATATACGAACTAAGATGATGAAATCTACCATTGCTACACATTTCATGAAAGCTCAACATCAGATTGACCAACTAAAAGCTTGCATTTTAGAGGTTGTGGAAAGAAAGGCAGGAACAGATAACAAAAAAGCCCTTTTAAAACGAGAAAATCACCGGATTTATTATTTGGGAACCATAAAACCCCAAAGGACTCAACGAAAGAATTGAATTTTTGTGTTATTTATAATCTGATACCATCATATTATCATGTATGGGTAATTTTTTCATGGTAACGTCATGTGGGTGTGGATAATATCATTGTGTGACAGTACTCTTTTATATTATACACGATGTCAGCCTTCACACACACATTTTTTTCATCACAGCACCCGTAGATCTATTTAGACAGCCTGTTTTATGTATGTATCTCTTTAAGAATTATTTCACGTCATTCACTAGTCGATCCGTTTTTAAATAGATGCATACGCCGGCGCGCTTACACACATGCACGGCAACCTCAGTACGCACCAGGAAGTTAGTCTCAGCAACGGCCAAAGAACGCCACTTCGGTAAGCACCGTTGAAGCTCCGAGCACGTTTCCAGCGGCAGGCGTATCTTGAGACAGAGTATTTAATATCATTTATAAGAAAGTTACGAGCAGAGACACAGCGACTAGGTTTTCGATGGAAACACCCACATTATAGAGATATTTTCAATATGTGACATTGAAGCAACACCCGTTTTCCGGGGTTCACCCGAGCATATGTCAACTATCTTATCATTGCATCTAGAATATATCGGCACCCTATAGTCATTCACACACTATTTAATTTGCACCTTTTTTCATACTTAGGGGCACAGAGATACAATAGTACCGTCACAGCTTTTATGATTTAGAACCTAGGCTCTTCATGACAATCTTTGACAATGATATAAACAGTCAACGTTTAGAAGCGCAGCAAGACGATAGATAGGTGGCAATTTACATGCATATAGGTTTGAACATAGCATTGTTATTTTCATAGATTCACCCCCTGATAAAGGCGCATGGCGCCGAAATGCATTGGGACAGCAGAACATGCATTGTTGTGTAAAAAACATAGAACATTATATAAGCATAGAATGTCTTAATGCTTAGAAGATTGATGTAAATACAACATCGTTCATGAATGAATTGGATGAATAAATATGAAGTAAAGAATACAAGAATATTACTCAGCATCCTTATTGTTTGAAAATAGCTGGATACCCAGCAGTTACAGTGCCCAGGGAGACAGACCAAGGATTTGGATCTGCTAACCACATCTCATTTTTACTCACACTCCAGAGTGGGGAGTGATACCCGGGAGCATTTCACACATAAACTTATGTGAAATATCCGCAGGGCACGACAACCATCCATTGATATATATAATTGTCTACTCAAGGATCGGAGCACGCGAAATTAAACCAACATGCAATATGAAGAAATCCTACAACTCACAGAAATTAGAGCAGAAACTTTTGCATTCGCGGAAGACGCGAGTGCTCGCATATATTCATTAATACAAGAAGAAACTGCAGAATTTGCCACCACCAAAACGAGGGAACAACATGTTCAACAACTTCTATACTTGACAAGAAAACAAATCAATCAACGCCTTCATGCCAACACCATGATCAGATACCATAAGCCTCAGAGGATTCCGAGGGGCCAGCGAATTTCCCTCAAACCATCACTGTGTAAAAACACCAAACAGTTTACAGAAAAATGGTACGCGATCCTTAATAAATGCAGTCTAGATCTTATTCTTTTAATAATTGAAGAACTGTCAAAAAATTTGGAGGAACTCAACACTGAAATCAACAATGTCAAAGATGAATAAAATAAGCTATTATCACCGGAAGAACTCACTAACATTCTAGAAGACATCAATAACCAATTAATCAAACATACGCAGGAGGTGAATGATAGAAAGATCAGGAAATACAGGAGACCCACTAGATTACAAACTAGAAGAGGTGTACACATGGGCGGACATATACGCCAAAAGACGATGGAACAAACCATATAGGCCACAAACAGACTCCTCATCTAAGGATAGTGAGGCATCAACCTAACGTCCAAAAATCAACTGAAATAGCCACTACATCCACGGAAGCGCCTTTTTTAGAAAGAGGCCAGGAGGAAAGGGGAGACCCCGTAGGGGAAAAGGAAGATGAAAAAGGTCCACCGCAAACGAGGACAGTAACTGCCAAAGGGGCCAAGAAAAAATGAAGGACACAGAAATGGCAACAAACAACTTAGTATTGAACATATCACAATGTCCTCTGAATAAACTACAATTGAACACCCTACAAAAAGGCACATCATTTGTCCCCACTGCTCATACCAACATTTTGGAATTGGACATATGTCTATTTAAACTCACTAGGAAGTTAAGATTGAGGAATTTTTTCGATAATGTGGTTTCAGAAAAAAGAGAGAAAGAAGATGAACTAAAAGGGTTGAAAAGCACTAGCACCTATATCTCTCCGGTGAGCCATAAAACCATAGACTTATTCGAACAACTGTGTAAACAAGATATTCATCAACTGAACACCAAACAGAAAGGTAAATTCCAAAATATGACAGTCAAAAAACATGGAATAAATAGGTCAATCAGTAACAACGAAAGGATTGTATGCCAAAAAGCGGATAAAGGGGAAGCCCTAGTCACATTGGATAGGACATACTACGAGGCACAAGTAAAAGAACATCTGGAGGTTGAAAATGTATACATGAGGTTGGACACGAATCCCACTCAAGAAATACAAAAAACACTTCAACAGATCCTACAGAACACAGTAGACAAAGGTGTTATACAAGTCCATGTGAAAAAGTATCTCACACAAGACTATCCTAAAAGCCCCAATTTCTACATGACGCCTAAAGTGCATAAAGATTTACAACGACCACCGTGTCGACCCATCGTGTCTACCAGAAACAGCATACATGAGCCAATTGGTAAATTTCTTGATAAATATTTACAATCATTTGTCACCTTGGCTGAATCATACATCAAGGATACCACAGTCTTTTTCAGTAAACTATCTAGCATTCACATCACTGAGCATCAACAAATCATAATGGCAACCATAGACGTTAAAGCCCTATACACCTCTATACCACACAATCAAGGTCTAGAAGCGGTAGAGAAAGCACTACTGGAGAGTGATTATGAGCAAGAGATGAAGATATTTCTTATGGAACTGCTAGAATTTACTCTCATGCATAGCTATTTTTCCTATCAGGACAAATGGTATCTACAAAAAAGTGGCACATCCATGGGAAATTCGGCTGCTCCTACCTATGCTAATATGTTTATGAAAGAATTTGAGGAAATCAATATTCTACAGAAAGAAGACTGGAAAAGACACATTCGACTGTATGTACGCTTCATTGACGATATTTTTATCGCATGGGAGGGATCTCAAGAAATACTAACTAAATAGATAAAAGACTTGAATTCTATAGACAATAGGATCCAGTTCACATGGGAAATAAAAAAAGACGTTATACATTTCTTGGATGTGGAAGTATCTAACACACCTACAGGCTTCACAACCAATTTATTTAGAAAAGCTTCTGACAGAAACAACATACTCAGATATGAGAGTTATCATCCTCCATCTTTGAAGAAACACCTACCCTGCTCCCAACTCATGAGGGTCAAAAGAGTAGTCTCGGAATCACAACAACTGGAGATACAAACTAATTAAATGATCAAAAGGTTTAAAAAAAGAGGATACCCAGAGACCATATTACTGAAAGCTAAACATAGGATTCAGGACACTAAAAGAGAAGACCTTTTAAAACCTCAACCAAAAATCACAGAGCAAAGGATCACCTGTGTGAGCAAATTTTCAACCATGAGTTACCAGTTCAAAATAATTATAAAAAAACAATGGCCTTTATTGGCAGCAGAGCTAGACTTTAAAGACACGTTTTCAAGAGAACCTCTATTTGCATACACTAGGTCTAAAATCATAGGACAACTATTGAAACCAACTTACACCAAGGCACCTACCACTAAATATAGGGGCACACAGCCATGTTTGAATTGCCATAACTGTGATAACATCCTCAGAGGAAACAGTATTCGGCATCCCACTACAGGTAATGAAATTAAACTGAGAGTAAACGGAACATGTGATGCAGCGAACATTATCTACCTGCTCAAATGTCCATGCGGTAAAAACTACGTAGGACAAACAGAAAGAAAATTAAAAGTTCGACTCAATGAACACAAAAGTAATATACGAACTAAGATGATGAAATCTACTATTGCTACACATTTCATGGAAGCTCAACATCAGATTGATCCACTATAAGCTTGCATTTTAGAGGTTGTGGAAAGGAAGGCAGGAACGGATAACAAAAAAGCCCTTTTAAAATGAGAAAATCAGTGGATTTATTATTTGGGAACCATAAAACCCAAAGGACTCAATGAAAGAATTGAATTGTTGTGTTATTTATAATCTGATACCATCATATTATCACGTATGGGTCATTTTTTCATGGTAACGTCACGTGGGCGTGGATAATATAATTGTGTGGCAGTACTCTTTTATATTATACATGATATCAGCCTTCACACACAAATTGATTTAATCACAGCACACGTAGATCTATTTAGACAGCCTGTTTTCTGTATGTATCTCTTTAGGAATTCTTTCACGTCATTCACTAGTCGATCCGTTTTTAAATAGATGCATACGCCGTCACGCTTACACGCACGCACGGCAACCCCAGTACGCACCAGGAAGTTAGTCTCTGCAACGGCCAGAGAACGCCACTTCGGTAAGCACCGTTGAAGCTCCAAGCCCGTTTCCAGCGGCAGGCGTATCTTGAGACAGAGTATTTAATATCATTTATAAGAAAGTTACAAGCAGAGGCACAGCGACTAGGTTTTCGATAGAAACACCCACATTATAAAGATATTTTCGATATGTAACATTGAAGCAACACCCGTTTTCCGGGGTTCACCCGAGCATATGTCAACTATCATATCATTGCATCTAGAATATATCGGCACCCTATAGTCATTCACACACTAGTTAATTTGAACCTTTTTTCATACTTAGGAGCACAGAGATATAATAGTACCGTCACAGCTTTTATGATTTAGAACCTAGGCTCTTCATGACAGTCTTTGACAATGATATAAACAGTCAATGTTTAGAAGCGCAGCAAGGCGATAGATAGGTGGCAATTTACATGCATATAGGTTTGAACATAGCATTGTTATTTTCACAGATTCACCCCCTGATGAAGGCGCATGGCGCCGAAATGCATTGGGACAGCAGAACATGTATTGTTTTGTAAAAAACATAGAACATTTTATAAGCATAGAATGTCTAAATGCTTAGAAGATTGATGTGAATACAACATCGTTCATGAATAAATTGGATGAATAAATATGAAGTAAAGAATCCAAGAATATTAGTCAGCATCCTTATTGTTTGAAAATAGCTGGATAACCAGCAGTTACAGTGCCCAGGGAGACAGACCAAAGATTTGGATCTGCTAACCACGTCTCGTTTTTAGAAATTACGCATGCCAAACTAATCTAATTTGTGGGGGCATTCTACCTAGAGCGCTAACGCGGTGTCAAGAACTTTAGCTTGACCCGCCTGAAGATTAGCGCTCTAGTGTTTCGTGTTCAGGGGGTCGCCTGACTTTTGGCTCCACCCCTACACTTCCTGTTTCTACTTACAGCGTGAGGAACCGTTTGCCTAGACCAGAATCGTGAGTTCCCGTGGCGTGCTTGTCATTTTGCACAGACAGGCATTACCAAGCTCGAATTTGCACAGCTCGTTTTTTTAAATGTAATTAGAATCGTTTTAAAATACTTAATGTGACCAGAATCCTTCGCTTTTTTAAAAAGAACTTTTGGGAACTGCTAGTGGGGTTTTTAGAAATTATGCATGCCAAACTAATCTAATTTGTGGGGGCATTCTACCTAGAGCGCTTACGCGGTGTCAAGAACTTTAGCTTGACCCGCCTGAAGATTAGCGCTCTAGTGTTTCGTGTTCAGGGGGGTCGCCTGACTTTTGGCTCCACCCCTACACTTCCTGTTTTTTCATTTAAACCCACTATGTGGCGATAGCGCAGTGGGCGCGCCAAAGGCAAGCCCGTCTGCGCCCGTCCGCGCCCAGACCGCGAGAGGCGCAGGAAACACTGGTCTAAACCTCTCACAGCTTGTTTATACAGCCGACGATCTTAGAAGGCTAAGTCTCCAAACGAGGTGCCCCTGTCAACTATATATGAAAAACCTGTGGGGACCTTTTACTTGTAGATCATGCTCCTGGACTACGCTCTCACCTCCTTCTAAACCCCTAATTCAGACGTACTCTTCCTCTGGCGGTCACCCCTGTCTCAAAGGAGGGCTAATAAATGCTCGATCTATGGGCAGCCACAATGAGGACATTAAAGACTTGATTTGTGCACACAATCTCAATTTTTTTTTATAACTGAGACCTGGCTAAATGAGGGGAGCAATCCCGAACTGTCCATTGCTATACCTCCTGATTATAACATTTTCAGCGGAGACAGACCGAGTGGCAGAGGAGGGGCGTGGCGATAATTATTAGAAACCCCCTGAAGTGCCATACTTCAGCCTCACCCACCTTAAATGTGCTGAAGGCATGGGTTTCTCTATCAGGATTAACACCTCTTTGTCCTTTACAGGAGGTTTAATATACCATCCCCCAAGCAGTCCGACTGGCTTTCTTGATTCTCTGGGTGAATCCCTAGGACAGTTGCTTGTGAACTGTCCTTATTTTACACTCCTTGGAGATGTTAACCTACAATTAGAAGCCAAGACAAATCCTCTTTCTCCAGACACTCGAAATTTTTGGTCTCTCACAAAAAGTAACTAATAGGACACAGCAAGCTGGTTATACACTTGATGGGATATGTTCCAACTTTCCGCATCTAGTTTCTTACTCACCAATCCCTCAAATTTGGACTGATCATTGTTTTATTCCTTTTGAGGTAAACACGGGTCATATGCAGAAAATGGTAAAAACTATCTTACCTTCCTCCAGCAGTCATAACTGGGCCCTGATTGCGAAAAATAGTCAGCTTTAGGCCTCAGCCCAGTCACAGGTTCCTAGCCTTACCGGTGACGTGCTACAAGACTCTAAAATGTTTCACACGTGGATGCAACTGGTAACCAATAACCTTGCTCCACCTAAACTTCCTGCTAAAATTATGGTGAAATCCAAAAAGATAAGTGCTCCGTGGTATACGAAGTCTCTAGCGGAAGCGCATCCTCAGTGTAGAAAGGGGGAAAGACACTGGAGGAAGAATTATGATCCAATAGCAAAAAGCCTGTACATAAAGTACAGGAACACTTACTTTGCGAACATTAAAACTGCCAAAAGCGCTTACTACACGAAACTCATTCAGGAAGCCCAGCAAAAACAGAAAACTGTCTTCTCTATAGTAAAATCATTTACCCATCCGGCAATTCTGAAACAAGAAATCCCTCCGTCGCAAAGTCTTTGCGACCAGATTGCTGACTACTTTGATGATAAAATAAAACGATTACAGGACGATTTCTCTCCCACAAAACATCCCATCAGAATGAGCATCAATGGCCCCGTGCTTTCTCCACCGAATACCATTGCGATATTTAAGCCTGCAACTCTTGCACAAACTTATGAGGTCATCAGGTCCGGTAAATCAGGATCGCCATCTGATGCCTGCCCTCCCTTCATTCTTCATCAAATAGCTGAGGTCGTAAACCCCATAATAAATCAAAAAGCGAATGAATCACTTAGTTCCGGGACCGTTGCTCCGGATTGGAAAAAAGCCATAGTCAAACCCCTGAAGAAAAAGAAAAATAAAAACCTTCAGATCTTTCCAATCTCCACCCTATATCTCTGCTTCCAGTCCTTGGTAAAATTACCGAGCACATGGTCCACCAAGAGTTGTCCAATTTTGTGGAGACACATAATATTTTACACTCTCATCAATCCGGCTTTCGTCCAAAACACTCCACGGAGACGGCCCTCATGGAATTAGCGGATGCCATTAAAAATATACATGATGAAGGGAAGAACGCCGTCCTGATTATTCTTGATTTATCGGCGGCGTTCGATACCATCTCGCACAAAATCCTCCTCGACAGGTTGAGACTAAGTGGGATAACAGATGGGGCTCTAAATTGGATAAGATCTTTCCTGTCAGAGAGAACTCAGACCATCGCCTTAGGGCCTTTTCGCTCGAAGGAGAAGAGTGTCACCTCAGGAGTCCCCCAGGGTTCCATCTTGAGTCCCCTACTCTTCAATATTTATATGGCGCCCCTCATCTACTTAATTGAATCTCATGGGATATTGGTAACATCATATGCTGATGATACCCAATTAATAGTATTCCTGGCCAAAAATTCCAGACAGGCCCGAACAAAACTTCCAGAGTTGTCTTACTGACGTCTTCCAATGGATGAATTACAACTGTCTAAAATGCAATTCTGGAATAACTGAAATACTGCCTATTGGGAAAGATGTCAACTTCAGTCCAAACGAGTAGTGGCCTAAGGGAGCCACTCCACATCCTAGTTCTGTAGAAACGGCCAGGAATTTGGGAATCTCTTTGATTCATCGCTATCTTTCGATCTGCAAGTTAGGAGTTTAGCAGGTAGCTGTTTAAACATTATCAAATCACTGAACAAATTATTTGACTTTCTTCCCATTGATGTAAGAAAGTCGGTGGCGGTGGCTCTAATACTTTCCCGCCTCGATTATTGTAATGGTCTTATGGCTGGAGTCAAAAAAATGACATTAAAAAAACTACAAAGTGTCCAACATGCAGCGGCCCGTTTGGTATTGAAGCTGCCCAGGAAATCATCGGCCTCTGCGGCTCTAAGAAAACTACACTGGCTTCCCCTGCACAAAAGGATTCTCTTCAAAATCTTGTTGACCTCTTTCAGAGCGCTAAATAATATCGGCCCTAAGTACCTCTCAAAAAGATACTCCCGCTACTGCCCCACCAGAGCCCTGAGATCTGCAGGCAGCAACTTAGCCAATATTCCCTCCTTTCACTACAAAACTAAAGGGGGGAAAACCATCAGCGTCCTGGCTTCTAGGGCATGGAATGGGATGCCAAAGGAGCTAAGGCTACTTGATCGAGAAGTTATTTTTCGTAACCAACTTAAAACTTGGCTCTTTGACTTGTCAGACGCTTATGTACTGGCTGCCATATAGACCTCACGCCTGTTGATTTCCCCCCTCCACAGCGCCAGGATGCTCCTTTCGGAGCGACAGTTTGCGCTCTATAAATTCAAAATTAACATTAACATTAACTTCATGTATAACATTACTTTTACTTTCTTGTTTTGTTATTATCTCAACTCATTTTAATGAGTGTTCAATCTGCTTAGCTATGTTAATCACTTTATCCAGAGTTGGATCATCTTTTTGCCAGATATCATATCTTTATTTCTGTATGTTGCAACCAAGCATACATTGATCTCTAATTCTCTCTTCAAGTAAAGCATCAAATTTGCAAGAAGACCCCAATTTCCTTAAATCCGTGATATAATTCTCCAGGGCTTCACCTTCATTTTGAGTTCTGCGCCCAAAATTGTACCTCTCAAGGATGGTGCTTACTTTAGGTAAGTAATGCTTATCCAACTTCAATATGCATATTTCATATTCATTCAATGTTTGATCATTAATCTCTGGGAGGTGATCAAACACTTCCTGCCCTTCAGACCCTAGACAGTATAGCAAGTGTATGGTTCTTCGTTCTGCACTTAAGTTGGTACCACACACCTTAGAATACCTTTCAAACACCTTTTTCCACTTCTGCCACTATATTGGTGGATCTCCTGGTGTTGAAAGGAATAAAGGTGGTAAGGCGACATTCTGCATGCTTACAAGTTAAAAATATGAACTTATAATGCTTAGAGCAAGTAAATCACAATTCATCAATCACAATAATGTAACTTTATTTACAACTTAACAGAAACTGTGAAGTTGCTGTGTGTTCAGATCCACATAAACTAGCATAGAACAAATAATACAATCATCTAAGAATTTTAAATCTAAAAGTTAAAATTCCCACCTGAAAAATAAATAAATTGTTAATCAAAACCATAAACAAAAACAAGAACGTCGCATAACACTTTAAATTGCAAAAATAGTATTAGCAAACTCCATTGTAAAAGTAGTGTTGGCAAAATCCTTAGTTCTTAACTCATGTTGCCAGCTGAAAAAGAAAAATTATTAAGGAAATGCCATAAAGAATGACTGAAGGAGTTAACACAAAAAGAAACACTAGATGGCACTGTAGGATAGTATGATAAGAGACGTTCCTACAAGTGGTTCCAAAACGCTATGAAATCTTCGAGTTTTTGATGATGTGTATTACTTTATTCTTTTAGAAGAATATGTCTTACTTGCAAGAGTAGCTGGAGCACACTTCAAAGGGTAATTTAAACTTGTAAGGATTCTTGAAACTTCCTTGATGTGCTCCGTCGGAGAAGTTCTTCGCTTAAGAGCGTTTTCTCAAAGTCCCCTGGAGTCTGAAGCTTTGTCTGTTTTGTATCCCCTAACGTAAATAAAGATTTTTAAAAATGGCGCTTACGTGAGGTTACGCACGTACACCTGGCGCAATGGCATGAGGAATTCACAGTCGTAACAGGGAGAGTACTCTGAAGAGGTTGATTCCTGATGCGACAAGAATAGAGTCAGTGGAATTCCCCCATGACATAGCAACAGGTGAGGTAACATGTCCGTGTTTGTTTTTGATATGTCTACACGAGCCAATTCAAGATGACAGTTTGGAAAGTTACATGGAGGCAAAGCGCGTTTTGTCTATTCATAAAACACAGCTGTTACTTCTCCATAAACTCCTAGGGGCAGATTTACAAGCTCCTTGCTCCTCTTTTACGCCGCCGTTGCGTCACTTTTGTGACACAGCGGCGGCGCAAAAGATGACCCATGGTGCGGGGTATTTACAACGTGACGCATCTCCCAGATGCGTCACGTTGTAAAGCCCTGCGCCAGATGGAGGCGTTGCATCGCGGGGGCGGGGGGGGGGGGCGCTTTCTGGGGCAGGAACGCCTCCCATCAGTGGCTGAGTGAAATCTACAAGATTTCACTCAGTCACTTTTGGGCCCATGCTGCGTCAAAACCCTGCGCCTGCTTGAAGCAGGCGTAAGGATTGACGCAGCATTGTGGAGATAGAGCCCCCCTAGCCTGCGTCACTTTTACGGCACAGATGCGTGACGCATCTGTGCCATTTGTGCCCCATGGTGCGCCGCATTGTAAATGCGGCGCATCCAGGGTGGCGGAGCTGCGGCGCACAATTCCTGGCGCATCCCTGCTGATATGCAGGGATGCGCCAGTAATTGTAAATCTGCCCCCTAGCGCTCAGTCCTAATGCACAAACAACAGTAATTAGAAGATTTTGCTTGCAACTGTCTTTAGCTTTGCATTTTTCGACCAGTTTAAACTCCACAGAATAAGTAAAAAGTAGATACCCACAAGTGTTTAACTTCAAAGCTGATTGCACTTCCTCACTTAAGACAGCTTTCTTTAGCGCACACTATTGCCTCTACTTTGTTTGCTTTTCAAATCAGTAAAATTCCTTGCAAGTTTACCGTTTTGTTTAAATTAGCATTGAGTTCACTGCCATAAAGGTTAACTTTCAAAAGGCATGTTGTCTTGACCAACGTTATGGCAGGTGCACAAGTCGCTTAAACTTCTTGTCAAAATCTCCCACAATGCTTAAGTTGCAATAAACAGGAGGATTGATCAAAAGAATAGAGTTGAGGAGAATATAAATCAAAATGATAAAACAGACCTGTTTCCTTGAAATGCTGCTGTTACTACATTAGTTAAGAAACTTTAGAAATGTCACTGATGCAGTTCCACACACTCTAAGAGAGCCCACGTCGAAGCCTCCCAACCCTTAAACCTCAAATTAAAGTTTGTCAGAGTGAGGTATGTGGCGATGCTCACAGAGATATTCCAAAAATAATTACTCACATCAAACCAGTTCGTTTCTGTGTAGAACAGAGCTGAAAACTGTTGATCTTGGAAATTATTTGATTTTGAGACAAATCCATCAAAATGAATGTGCTGGATACGCAGGGTAGGTTTCAGACCATCGTCGCCAGTATAAAACTAAGATAAATCTCCAGAATGATGAATAAAGATAAGTTTATTCAAGAGAAGGAAATGTCCCATCCATCAGCTTGATCTAGTCAGGTACAACTGACTTGCTGGCCACACATACATTCCATTGCTATGGTGCTGCTTAAACAATAACTAAAGCTCTTAAAGGAACAGCTATATACATTTAAGTAAAAGGCACAATATTACACACACCCTCTGAACTAGGCCGTTGAAGGGAGTGATAAACTGTTTGGTCGCAGCAGTTGCGTCCTTGTAAGAGTAAACCACTAGCCTACCTCCTGCGCACAGCACAGCACCCTTCATTTGTCATAGAACCGACTGACAGCGAGGAGGGCTCTGCTGAGACGTGCAGCAGGGTCTCTCCCACCTGGTGCCTCAGTGTACATTCACTATGGCCTGTGCCTGACCCGGAGGGAAGGAGCTGTCAGGGAGGGGGGCGAGGGCGGGAGATAAGGGAATATGGACAATAGGAGGGGGTGGGAAGCGAGCAGCGTTTATAGGCACGCACACAGTTTTCTGCTGTTCTAGGTACACTCCCCACAGCTGTTAATAAATAGCCTAATTGTATCTAGAACATAAGTTGTTGAAATGGATGCATCCTAAGTGCCTTATAAATAATAAAGAACAGCGTTTGCCTGCCCGATGCCTTCACAGGAGATGATCAGGACGTGATTAAATGGTGTCAGGAGGAAGCTTAATCCCACGAGAGGTTAAAAATATGTGGTAAAAAGCAACATGCAGGAATTACTGAAAACCCTGACTTGAAGAAACAGTTCACAACCTCTCTTTCCTTTTTTAGGTTTCGTAACCTGGCGAGGGGCGAAGCCCCTCCCAGATCGAAATCTGTTGTTTTTAATAGTGGGGTTAGAACCGCCTCTGCCTCTCATTGGCTAGCTCCATAAATGGAGGCTAGCCATTGGGAGGCAGAGGCTGTCAATCGCGTTTTCTCTCGAAAACGCGATTCGGGGGCGTTTCTGGTGCTTTTTTTAAGCCCCGCCCCTTTGTCCCGGGCCGCGCTGCGATTGGCTGCCGGCCCGGGACACCCCCGTGACGTCATTCCCGGGCCGCGCTGTGATTGGCTGCCGGCCCGGGACACCCCCGTGACGTCGGCCAATCACAGCGCGGCCCGGGACCTGACTTGTTTTTGTGACTGAGGACGGAAACCGAAGCCATTAACAAGCTACTACGAGGCATTGAATTCTTCTGGCTCATCATCATTGGAGGAGGAGTATTTGAGAAAAGAACTGGACCAACAGGCAACCTAACCTTAAAACGAACACTCCAGGCAAAGGCAAGGGGGTGGCCATATTTGAACAGACTACTTCCTTTGAAACGTACTGATCCGCTACAGTAAACGGTGAAGGTATCAAGTCGATTATACAATTAAAAAAATAATACGAAAATAAAATCCTAATACTCCAAAGAT
Organism: Lissotriton helveticus; assembly: GCF_964261635.1. Lineage (NCBI taxonomy): Eukaryota > Metazoa > Chordata > Amphibia > Caudata > Salamandridae > Lissotriton > Lissotriton helveticus. The sequence continues at coordinate 1,841,917,756 of NC_136068.1, read as the reverse complement.
GTTGTAAATATGATAATTTCATAATCAACAGTCCAGTCGCTGAGCTGTAATTGCACCTACATATCAAGTTGAATGATTCTTGCCTTCAACCTGCATATTGCGCGCTCATTGATATCTGCAAAAAATATACTTGTGTCTGCATCATGCTAAAAAAAACATGTTATTATAAAACGTTCATGCCATTACATTTGTATTTTCATTTCGAATCCTTTTCCTGGAAATGTTTCTTGATATTCGATGGTTATACGTGTTTTGGGCTTCTTTTGGTAGGATATATACTTGTTTTGGGCTTCTCTCCGAGGGGAGTGGCGCTTGTATTTGGATTTTCTGATCCATTTGGGGAATATTGTCTAGCACCTATCAAAATAGATATTTACAATACCCTTAGAGCATAGGTTATCTATCCCTTTGTCATATACCTGAAGAGTCTGGCTTGTAGGGTTAATCGGATTCCCCTGGATATATTGCGACGTGGCTACAGAACCGAGGCCCGATCCCCGGCCTCGCGTACTGACCGCTTCCGGTGCAGACTCCATGGCCCCTCGCTTGCAGCTGGAGAAGGCCGCCTGGCGCTGGGCGGAAACAGTGCGGCCCGAAGAGGTTTCTCAGGAGCATATAGAAACAGCATACAGGGTGCGGCTAGAGCCCTGTGTGCGTGGGCTCTGCAGGTGCGTGTCCTTTTAAATTCTGCTATCATTTAAACAGTGTTGATGTACAGGGTTCGTCTTTCATCATTTTTATACTAACACTTAACATGCCACATCAATTTTTCTCTAATGTTGTTTTTTTTCCCTCCAAATTTGGGACATGCTTTAAATTCCATGTGGGCAGTCGCCTGCATTTGTCTCCTCCATCCCTGGGTGGCACTGCAGACGCTTGTAAATGCTTATTTTGCACATTGCCTGAGTGTCTTGGAAATGGAAACTTTCTAATTGCGTATGTCTTGCGCTTTATAATATTTCAGTTTACTATCACGTGCTGAACTTTCAAGCCCAAATCAGTGATTTTATTTAAAAAAATATATAATGTTTATGTTTTTCTTTTTGGTTTTCTCTTTTTATTAATATAGACGTGTACGTTTGATTAAACCCGGTAGTACGAGTGAGTCATCTGTTAAATGTTCCTTCAATTCTTTACAAACGCCGAATGAAAACAAATAGTATTCGTATATTATTTATGCCTCGTTGGGGGTAGTAAGCACTAGATGTAAACAAATGTCATACCATACCCGTATATGCCTCTGATCCTCTAGCGTCCAAAATCGGATTAAACACAGGTTTTTGGTAATAATTTTAAACATTCCACAACATCTTATCAGAAACACATACTTTCATTCATTGTGGTTCTCATATCCACACCCGATCTTCACGTTCCTATGCATTCATGCATGTATGCTTCTAATACGTTGCATTTCCGGAAGTTTTATTCGCATGTATCCTTCCTTTTTTCTGAACATGCATATTTTTTTTGCAATACGTTTCGAGAGTCAGGCATCGTGTTTATATTTAAAACGTCATATATATCATATTTATTAACTTATTACTTTCACTGTGCAGGGTCAGTCCAGAAAATTCAAATGTGTGGCTTCAATTTCATATATATGTGTATGTATGTATGTTTGTCTCTTGGTGTACTTAAAAAACTGCGATGGTCGGTAGTGTTGAGGCAGCACAGAGACCTGTGGTTGAAAGGGGCCACGGTGGTTCGAGCTGTAGCTTTCTGCGTATCCATGCTTTCATCGAACACCGCTTTAATTTGAAACCGTTAATATTCACAGCTGTAATTTCTTTTACAAGTGAAGGTGGCATTTTCTCCTCAACGGTTGGATCTTGGCCAGGTCCATGAATTTATGTAGATTGTTGTGCTCTGTTCCACAAGTGGTTTAAAAACATGAACTTCCAGGGTAGTCCTATGCATTTGTAAAGGCCCTGTAAAGGCAATAGAACAAATCTGTTAATTAGGAGTGGACACACCTTAAACCACAAGACCCTGCTCAGATTTCTCTTAGCCCGGTGATTTGAGTCATGCAGTGACTTGGTGGAACCTCTTCATTTTATATAAAATATATAATTGGTCGCTTTAATGACTTCTGTGGCACATGTGTGTATGTATATGTGTGTGTATGTGTATATATATATATATATATATTTATATAATGTTTTACGGACAATGATGCAATTTTGTGAGCAGGATCCCATAAACATTTACACTTTTAACCTATCATTTTGCTAAACGGACATCAATGTTACAAAACCGCTTTTGATGAGCTACAGCCTAGGTAGTCACACATTGTTGCCAGTACATGCTTGTTTGCAAAATGCATTGTTTTTTTTAAATATTCTAAATTGTGACACATTTTTTTCCTTTAAATCTGCTTGCCCCCGTATCTCTGTTGCATCATCTGGTGTTTGTATACTTGCCACCAGTACCTCTCTCTCACTGGCCATGGTCTGGGTGCTTGCTTCAAGCTCCTCCCTACTTCCCTATATTGTCAGTATTGTCCCCCTCGCCGGCCTCCCCCAGTTGTCCATGTTGCACCTGTTGTCCATGTTGCACCTGTTGTCCGTGTTACCTCCTCTGTTGTCAGTGTTGCCCCAGACATAACAAACAAGCATTTACAATGCAACGGTTTCGCCTTTGGAAAAGTTAGAGCTATTGGCAATGTAAAGGACAATGCCATTTATCTGTTTTCAAAACCAACACATAAATACAAATGTTGTCATTTACAATGCCAATAGCTCAAACTTTTCCAAAGGCGAAACCGTTGCATTGTAAATGCTTGTTCATTTAATTGCTTCCCTGTGAAATGGATCCAAAAAAGAACAAGCACAGCAAGACATGTGGTTTCAATTATCGCGCCAGTGTCATCTACGGTGCTCACATTAATATGCTGGTGTTTTCAGATCTTTATAAAGCACTGAAAACACCAGCATATTAATGTGAGCACCGTAGATATAAAACGAGTGGAGAAGGCATTGCACAGAATTTTGGGAATTGTAGTGTCACGTAAATGATTGATGAATGGGACCGGCAGAAGTCCGTTTTTAATGTCAGTGCAGAGCTTTTCTTACACACCGGAATAGAATAATTAGTCATCATTGATTATGGGCGGGAATATAAGGAAGGATGCCGCGATCATCAAAAAACTTCACTTGTACCAGAGCGCGGTTACACGTCGGAAAAGGGAGGATGCGCTCATTTTTAAACAAACACGGGGATTTGCGAGCCATGGTAAGAGCAGAGCAGTTTACGTTTAGAAGCATCTTAAAATCGTGGTAATATGTTTTGTTAAAAGAAGAAAAATTAAGTACTGAAGGTGAGGGGTATGATTAATGAGAAACTTAAATGTTCCTAAACGTGGGTTAGACTATTTTTCAACAGGCTTGTAAATACGTTTTTGTTGCACAACTGATTAATGTTGTCATGGTTGCTGAAGTGCTATTGAGTATTTTAGATAGTGAAACATGTTAGCCTTAAACCTTTATTTTGTGTTTGTAGATGCCCCTGACAAAGAGAATTTTTTTTTTTTTATTTCAAAATATTTTTATTGAAAATAAATTTTCATATACAGAGCAAAACATTCGTAATACTTGTACTGTTCTTGCAAAGTTGCGGCCTGGCGGGGCCTGAGAGAGAGAGGAAAAGGAAGAGAGAAAGAAAAGAAAGGGGGGGGGTGGGTTCACTGTTCCAGGTGTGCGTCGAGAGCTTCCCACATGTTCTCTTTGGCAGTATGATTTGCCGCTTTTTGCTTGGCAGTGATATTGTCTGCCCCCCGGAGGAAGGTTACCCAGTTGAACCAGCGTTTAAAGGTGGCTTTGCTGGTGTCCTTCCAGTTACCCAAAATCGTTTTCACTGCAGCCGTCAGAAGTACATCGACCAGGTCCCGTACTTCTTTGGACTGGAGTTCAGTTGCTAGGAAGGCAGTGGCTATCCCCGCTAGTCCTCTTTGTGTCTTACTTCCCGTTATTGTGTCTATGACGTTATAGACCTTGCTCCAGAAAGTTTTGACTCTGGTGCATTCGTATAACATGTGAGATAGATCTCCCGTGGCCATCTGGCAGTTCCAACATGTGCTGCTTTCACTGGCTCCAACCTTCCCTAGTTTCGCTGGTGTCCAGTGCAGCCTGTGGAGTAACCAGTATTTGGTTTGTGCTAGTTGTGGCGTGATTTTGTTTTTGGACGCTGCCGTCCATAGTTTGGCTCTTTCTACTTCGTTCAGCTGTCTCTGTATGGTCTCCTCCCAAAAGGCCAGTGTCTTATTGTTTAGGGTTGTGGTGCGTGGTGTAATTAGCTTGTAGATTTGTGCTGTTTGGTGGCCTGTCTTGTTTAAGTTTTGCGCGTATTGTATGATGGTGGGTGTCTGTTTCGTGAGTCCTGCTTTGGTGATAGCTGCTTTGATTTTGAGGAATTCGTAGAACTCCTTGTTAGGTAGGGAGGTTGTCTGCTGTAGTACCTTGTAGGAGAGTGGGCTGTTCCCTGCCTCTAGTTGTGACGGCGTAGTGATGCCTCTGCTTCGCCATTCCTTGCTGTCTAGTGTTTTCCCTTTGTATGTGACTTTGGTGTTATGCCACAGAGATTCCCATTTGGTGCCTTTGATACTTACTGCCATTTCCCTGTCTACTCTCAGCAGCGCTGTCTTTGTGTTGTGGATTATTGCGTTTTTGGCTTCTGGGTGCTTGTGCACCCTGAGGGCCATAATTGGGTCTGCGCCGCCCAGAATACTCCTTTCCAGGTCTAGCCATACCGGCATGTATTCTGGCGTGGGGGCTAACCAGTGTAGTCCCTGTTTGGCTAGGGATGCCGTCTGGAAAGCTTTGTAGTTTGTGAGGTTCAGTCCGCCTTGTTCTTTTTTGAGTCTGAGTTTCGCTAGGCTCATTCTTGGTTTTTTCCCTCCCCAGAGGAACATATTGATGCTTTTGTCTAGGCGTTTGTGGAATTTGGGTGTGAGTGTGAGAGGCAGCATGGAGAGCAGGTAGTTTAGCATGGGGGTGACCATCATCTTTATTGTCTCAATTCTTCCCCACCAGCTTATGAATTTGGGGCCCCACGTGTCTAGCTTGGACTTAATTTTTTTTAGCATCGCCTCCTCATTATGGTCCAGTGTCGATCTTAAGTCCCTTCCGAAGAGGAGGCCTAGGTATTTTAGGGGTTTCGTTTGCCATGCTAGGCCGGACGATCCCAGGACAGTCTTGGTGGTGTGGCAGTTCATTGGTTTGCATTCGGATTTCTCCCTGTTGAGCTTGTAGCCTGAGACATGTGCATACTCCTCTATTGTTTGCACGAGTGCCTTAATTGACTCTTGTGGGTTGTTTGTGGTGATCAGAATATCGTCCGCGTATGCCGCTAGCTTGAAAGCTTGACCCTCTATCTGCACCCCCGTGATCTGGGGGTTTGACCTGATCATGTGGAGGAGTGGTTCTAGGGCAAGCAGGAATAGTCCCGGTGAGAGGGGGCAGCCTTGCCTTGTCCCTCTCCCTAGTGTGAGTGTGTCCGATGTGGCTGCGTTAACCACCACTCGAGCCCGGGGGTTTTTGTACAGGGACATGACCATGCCCCTGTACTTCTCGCCTAGTCCAAACTTGAGCATGCATTGGTTAAGGAAGGGCCATGAGACTCTGTCGAAAGCTTTTTCCGCATCCAATGCGATCATGACCGCCTTCTCCGCGCTGTGGGCTGTGCGGTTAATTAAATGGCATAGTAGTCTGGTGTTATCTTGCGAGAGTCTGTTTTCCAGGTAGCCCACCTGAGACTTGTGTATGAGAGAGGGGAGATGTGCATTTAGTCTCGCTGCCATGATTTTTGCATAGATTTTGCAGTCCACGTTAATTAGGGAGATTGGCCTGTAGTTGTGTGGGAAATGGGGGTCTTTCCCTTCTTTGAGGATGACAATAATGTTTGCCTCTACCATTGAGTCTGTCATATTGCCCTTTTCCGCACATGCTTGGAATACTCTGACAAGCGTGTCTTTGAGTAACGGTTGGAATTGTTTATAGAAGGTGGCTGTGAAGCCATCCGGTCCTGGGGCCTTGTTTGGTTTTAGTGAGTCTATGGCCATCCCAACTTCCGCTTTAGTTATGTTTTGATCTAGGGCCTCTCTTTGTTCGTCGCTTATTCTGGGTAGATCGAGCTTCTCCAGCAGGCTCGCCCCGCCATCCGCTTCTAGCGATGTGTCCGCGGTGTGTAGATCTTTGTAGAACTTCCTGAATGTTTCGAGTATGTGTTTATTAGCTGTGTGTGTCTTGTTATCTGCGTCTGTGATTGTGGCGACGCAATGCTGCCTTTGCTTGGCTTTCAGGTAGCCAGCCAAGGCTTTCCCTGCTTTATTGGTCGAGCATAAGTTTATGGATTTGTATTTGTTGATCCAAGTGGATGCTCTTTCGCTTAGGATTCTGTTTAGCTCATATTTTTTTTTTAGTTAGCGTTGTGAGTGTATTCCTGTCTTTTAGGTTGGCCGTGTGGTTCCTTTCTAATCCCTTGATCTGCTCCTCCAGTTCCTTAATTTTCTTGTTTCTGCCCCTGTTCATGCGCGCTTTGATATTTATGAGTCTCCCTCTTATTGTTGCTTTAAGCGCGTCCCATAGTGTTGCTGCCTCTGTGTCTGCTGTGTCGTTATATTGGAGATATTCTTTGATCGCTTCCTCTATTTCGGTGATGTTGGCGGGGTTTTCGAGTATGTCACTGTTAAGGCGCCACCTCCTGCTAGGCGTATCGTTATGTTTGCCACTCAGGGAGAGGGATATGTGTGCGTGGTCCGAAACTGTAATGGGTCCTATTTCCGTTGTGTCTGTCAGGTGTGTGTGTGTGTCGGACATGAGTATGTAGTCTATCCTGCTGTATGAGTTGTGGGGGTGCGAGTAGAAAGTGTATTCTCTGGCACTTGGGTTTTGTAGCCTCCATGGGTCCGCTAGTGCGAGTTTGGTGCATAGATTTTTAAGTATGTACTGTTCTTGTGAGGTGTGGCTAGGCCTATGTGGGTGTCTGTCTGTGGCATTGTCCATCGCCTGGTTCATGTCTCCTGCCACGATTAGTAGTTCGCCCAGTGGGATCCTGCTAAGTTCAACTTCTAGATCCTCCCAGAATTTTTTGTCTCCCGTGTTTGGCCCATATATGTTGGCTACGTGTACTGTCTCGTCACCTCTTTTGATTGATGTAATCAGCCTCCTCCCTGTGGTGTCTGCGGCATTGTTGTGAACCTGGAATTTCCCTTTCTTACTGATTAAGGTGATGACTCCTCCCTTTTTGTTGACTGCCGGTGAGCATAGTACCTCGCTTATCCAGTTGGCTTTCATCCTGTTCGCGTCCTCTAAGGACACTCTAGTTTCTTGAAGGACGTATATATCAGCCTTCAGTCTGTTCAGGTAGTCTAGTGTTTTCCGTCGCTTGACGGGGTGGTTGAGTCCCTTGACGTTAAGTGACACTATTTTTATGTCCGAGGCTATCTGTGCCTGGCTCCTAGTGTCGGGTACCATCATGGTGTGATGTCTCTGTCGCTGTGCCTGAGTGAGGCGGTTATGTCGCGCCTCTTTGCTCTATGCTTGCTAGCTAACTGCCACCACTCATAGGTCCCCCCTGGGGTGTAGGATGGGATGAGGTATTGTGTGTGGATATAGGAAAGAAGAGAAAGAAGAGAAAGAAAGAAGCGTGTTTCCGCCAGGCTCCGATTGTCCATGCTGCAGGGCCTCCCCCCCCCGCCCTCTCCCCCCCTCCGCCCCCCCTCCCCCCTGTCAACGTACTGTAAACGTGCGACAGCAACGGTTCCCGCCCTCCGCTTCCCCGGTTCATTAAAAGACAAAAAAGGACCCTCTCAGCCCCCTCCCCGTGCTGCGCATTTAGGCAAAGGATATTAGTTATCAAGTGTCCAAGGTCCTGTATTCCCTATTTGTGGTAGACCATGTTCCACTGGGCTTTGTTTTGCCTAACAGGGTAGGAGATTTCTATGTATCTATACTTGTCCAAGGATCTCATTCCCATTGTTGAGGTAGTTCCTTCTTCCGTTGCGGTAGGGCCCTTTTTTTCCATTGAGGTAGTTGTTGTTCTCCTACCGAGGTGGAGTGTTATTTGCCGCCAGCTGCTCCCTTCTCTTCCGTCTCTGAGCTGTCTGATGAGGCTCTTCTTTTTGCCGTTCCGGGAGTTGTTTGTTCCATCTCCTCCAGCTCTGGCTTCCTGAGGTACCTGCGTAGTTCCGCTGGGTCATCGAACATACGTGTGTCCTGCCCGTCTGTTACCCTCATTCTTGCTGGACCAACAAAGCTGAACGTTATCTTTGCTCTCTTCATGGTGTCTCTCAGCGCGAGGAACCCTTTCCTCGCCTCCACTGTGCTCCTTGAAAGGTCCTGGGTAAAGATTATCTTCTTGCCTTTCCAGATGGGGGTTTGGCCTTTGCGGGCGAAGGCGAAGATAGCATCGGTGTGGCTCGATCTTAGGGGTTTGCAGATGATCGTTCTAGGACCCTTCGTGTGCGCTTGTTTTGTGGCAGGGATCCTGTAGGCTTTGTCGATCTCCAAGGATCTTTCGAATTTTATGCCCGTCAGCTTGGGTATCAGTGTCTCGAGTAGTGCTGCGCATGAGCCCAAACCCTCTTCCTCGTCTTCTGGTATGCCTAGAATCCTGATGTTCCCCCTTCGGTTTTTGTCTTCTTGTTCTGCGAGCCTTTTCTGCAGCTCACTGGAGACTTTGGAGATGTAGCAAATGTCTTTATCCATGATGCCTGATTTGTCTTCTATGTCGCTGATCCTTCTCTCTGTCTCCGCTACTCTGCTTGCTATTTTGTTCTGGTCTGCTCGTATGGCTGTGAGTTCAAGCTGGACGTTGTCCATTGAGATCTTTGTGGCCTTAGCTAGGTCGTTGGCTTCAGTTATTTTTTTGACGAGCAGGTCCATCGCATTCTCTGTGCCTTGCAGGTTTTTCATTTTGATCGGTGATTCCAGGTATTTCCTAATTTTTTTTGTTATCACCGTTCATTATCTCTAGGCCTCTTCTTCCTTGATGTCTTTCCTTCTTTTGCAGGTTGTGCTGTGCTTCCTTTGGTGGGGTGTTTTTGACGGTTGTGACTGTGTCCGCCTTTACGGTGCTCCCAAAGGTGAACCTGCTTGGCCACCTTATCGACCTTGTCCTGGTTTTCCCGGACGCCAGGGCTACCTTCCAGAGCCAGGTGCTGATCCCTGGTATTTGTCTTAGCGCTCTCTCCCCTCTGTCGCCGCTCGCCTAGCTGTACCACGCCTGTGCCTCGCTCGCTTCGCTGTACCTTACCTGTGCCTCACCTAGGCAGGTGGTCGGGTGTGTCCCAATATGGCTAGGGAGCTGCACTGGCGCGATCTGGTGCTGGGTTGCTTTCTAGCTGGCCCTCGCACCGCGTCTGAAAGGCTGAGCGTTCCGCTGTTTCTGCTGTCTCTGTCTGTTGTTATGCTTCCTTGTGGTGCCTCGCCGGATCCACCTTCCCGCCCTGGCCACCTTAGACCACTTGCGCCCTGTGACGCACTCCGCTCCTCTCTTGCGTTTGGCTTGTACTTCTTCGTGCGTGAGGCTTTGTGCGTGCCCGGCTAGAACTGTATTATATTGCGGTCTGTTTGCGTTGGTATCGCTGCACAAACTGCTCTTTTTTTTTTTTCCCGCTGTGGTTTGGTCAGGTGTGCTGTTCCCCTTCCAAGATGGCCGCCACCTTTTGTTCGCCACCCTATACGGGCCGCTCCTCAGTGCTCCCCTGTTTGGAGGTCGGCGGTCGGCGCTCGCAAGAGGGCCGCCTGGCTGGCGCTGCCTTGCCTGCCTTGCTGCGGTGTCTTTGCTTTGACTCGCTTGCACGTCCGCGCTACAGACCGCTGTGCTGTGATACGGTCTGCCCCTCTCAAGATGGCCGCCGCCTTTGCTCACCTCTTATCCAGGATAGTCGCACTCTGTACGCCGGCTGCCACTCTGGTGATCCCTGGTTTCAGTGGATGGCGCTTTGTGGGAGGCCTTTGTGAGAGGTGCCCCGCTTCTCCCTGCCTGCGCCGGCTGGTCCCTGGGCCCGCTTCTGCAGCGCTGTGGTTCTTGCCCTTCCCAAGATGGCCGCCGCCGTCGGTCCTCCGTCCCGGTGGCCACTGCTCAAATTACCGTCTGCAACACCGGCGCTGCGTGGGGTGAAACAGGCATAGCTTCTCTTGTGCCACTTGGGGGTTACACTCGAGCTTCTTTTGCAGGGCTGTGTTCACCATACAATTCAGCCCCGCTACGCTACCGCTCTGCTGCACCACCCCCGCGGGTGATCGCTTGCTCCGCTTGCTCCGCTCTTACAGCAGCTGGCTTTCCGGTGGAGGAGCGGGCGGGGGAGCCTACTGGGCTGCTAGGCTTGCCTCCGTAGCTGCACCCCCTTGTCGCGCTTCAGGTTGCGGTCAAGATGGCTGCCTGTGTTTGTCTTCCGGCTCTGCTTGTGTCTTTTATGTGCGTGTACAGCCTCCTCGTTCTCTAGTGCTGCCGTACTTCGCCTCCGCTGCGAATTGTTCTCCACCCGTATCCACCACGTGTGTCCTGCCTCCGGTGCGCCTTAAGGTCTTCAAAGCGTTGTGGCGTCGTCTTGTCCTTTTTATTGCCCCGCCTTCTTGGGCTCACCTTCGCTTCCTTCGCCTCCCTTAATTGTGGGCTTTGTTGCCTTTGTCTTCGTGTTGCTCGCTCCAGCTCCTCTCGTCCGCTGCTCAGCACACTCCCCCACACTACCCTCCGTTTCATGTGCGGGACCGAGGGCTATCGCTGGTTGTCTCGCCGTTCTTCTCCCCGGGGTCGCGGAGCTCTCGAACTTAGGCGACCACCTTCGTTGCCATCCAAGCCACGCCCCCCTGACGAAGAGAATTTAATTTCTTGAAATGCATTGGGCTTCCAAAATAAAATCATGGCATGTGGAACCTACCTCGGACTCCTGAGCTTTTGTGAACAAATGCATGCTGTGAAATATTGAGTAAAATGAATTGAGCATGACATTAGAATTAAAGCGTAAAATGGACAGTTTAACTACGAAGAAAAAGAGAGTAAATATAACGTAATTGATTCATTTGATTCAAACCTCAGAGTTTGGCAGTGCAGCCTGAGAGAATCGTACTGGAGGTTCCTAGTGGTTTCATTATTATTAACAACGCCATTAGTTCAAACTCTCAGTAATGCATGACCTATTGCGTTGCAAATGCTTGTTTTTTTGTGTCGTCAATTTTTATTGAAGCAAAAATACACAATATAGGTACAGTCAGGTATTAGATGGAATAAACAGTACCATTAAATGCAAATGGGGGGAGGAAGGGGGAGTGGGTTGGAGGGGAAGGGCACAGGAATATGGCGCATATCACATTGGAGTCGGGAGGGCTAGCTAACCTAGTGCTGGGTGGCCCCGGATAACAAATGTCAGGGTAGGATTGGAGGGTCCAAGTATCCTGTAGCTGGAGGTGATCAGGAGGAGGAAGGGCACAACCCTTGTTATGGGGTGGAGTGGACAGCCATCCCTTCCTCTCTTGTTTGTTATGTATTTGGGGTTGCATGCTGGTGGTGCGGGGAAATCTCATTGTGTCTGACCGGGGAGGACCATGATTCGCCAGCATGGAGAGAAGGGTGAGACCCGTAGGGGGCTACAAATGGGGTGGTGAGGGTTGTGGCAGCGGTAACCGACACAGAGGGTGCCTGCATATCTGCGTTGTCGATGGGTAGGGGAGTGGGTAGGAGGGTTGGGCAGAGGTGGAAGGGAGAAAGGGATGAAATGGGATGATGGACTTGGTGCGGATGAAGTACAGTAAGAGAGAGAGGGGGTGGGAAGTATGAGAAGGGGTATGGTAAGTTGGGGGGTTCACCCTGTTTAGGGGAACACATGTCCATCTTTAGATATCTTGAAACATATACAGATGGCTACTTTTGTTACGAAATGAGTTAATAAAATATTCTTTACATGTTATGTCTGTTAGTCCAAGGTTCTATAATAAAAGTCTGTCTTATTGTTATTGACAGCCCCCGCCTCACCTTAATGTTCCTGTTTCAACAGGTTCAATGTCACAGGCTCTGCTGATGTAGACTGGTGTGGAGTGGTGAACAGCGGGTCCATATTATCCACACGATGCATCAACAGCTTCTACTGGATCTGCCAGAAGGAAGTGGAGAACTGCAACTCCGGGGTTTAAATATACAGCCAGCAGCCCTGATTCACAAAAATGAACTTACACTTTTGTGCAAGTTTAAGTTTACGATTGTTTGCTATTCACAAAGATATTTTACAGTTAGTATCTTTACGACTGCGGAGTCTCCGCACATAAAAAGATAGGGCCGCCCTATATTCAAGTTAAGAGACTCTTTCGTAAAGATACTAACTGTAAAATATCTTTGTGAATAGCAGACAATCGTAAACTCACACAAAAGTGTACATTTACCTTTGTGAATCGGGACCAATGACTTTAGCATCACAGAAAGCACAGAAGGATACGTGGTAGTATCAAAATACTAGTAAATCAGTTGTAACCTCCTGAGCAATGTAAAAATTCCTGGAAGTGGTGGGTGCAGTCAATAAAGGTGTTATTTGGTGAGACTTGAATTTGATGAAATCTGTCTGAAAAGACTGACTTTCTACGTCACCCTGCGCTCAGGCAGCATTTGGCTTCTGTTCAATAATCTGGTAATCAAAGAATTGGCTTCATGGTGTGTGCGTTGATCACAGTTCAGGTCCTCTGGAGACTCAGGCATACAATAGTGCCTTTCCGAGGCCTTTCCGAAGCTGACATGTCCCACGTCTTGAAACTACCATTATTGTACCCTCATCTCCCGATGGGGAACTCCAGATGTTTCTAGCATTAATGTATTTTTATGTGGTGTGTGTTTGTGTGCCAACAGTCACCAACATGACCAAGTGAATGGAATCCTAGCTCAAACCAGTAAATAAAAACATCAATATCTATACGCATTTATTTAATCATTCATATTTCTTAAAATCCACATTTCAATCACATGGTCTACAAACATAGCAAGTGACACATAGAGAAATAAAGATGGCGCCTCGAGTGCCGTACAATTCATCTATATGTGTCCGTGTGTGTGATTTTGCCGTCATGGCCCTTATTATTAATTACCAGTGGGTCCAGTGACCTTGTGACACTGCCGGAGTGTCTTGTTTGCGCACAACTATTTGGATGTTCAAAAGAGCTGAACATTCTGGGGAAATGGAGGAAGGAATAGGGGATTACTGGATGACTTGCACCTGGCATTACAGATTCAACCAGTAATTACACTTATTTCGGTGGAACTTTAGGGTTCCACTGAGAATACCTGCTAATTCTGCACCCACACATTTAAAGTGACCCTGGTAATTCTAATTGTAGGGGAGTGAATTTACCGAGCATGTGACTGGGGCCCTTCTAATGAGGCCGAAAAATGTGTGATCCTGATTTGAGATCACGGCTTAAATATGTATTTTAACAAAGGTTCTCTGGTGTGAATCTGCAAACTGGCCCACAGTCCCACGTGAATGAATTTAGTGACCGCCTGTGAATCTGCCCGCCTGGGACTGGACTGAACAGACTGTATGTACAAGCGGAATTTAAAGCTGACATTAGCTCCGAATATATGAATATCAGACTAGTAGAAAATGTTGGGCCATATTATCAAGAAAGGGCGATACATTATTGCAGCTTTTATCGGCAGGAAACTGCCGCTAAAGCGGCGATAATGGGCTTGATTATATTCCCTTGTGAATTCCCATAGCAGCCTAGGTTCAGGGGTTAACCTGGGCTGCTATGAGAATTCACAAGGGTATATTATCAAGCCCATTATCGCCACTTTATCAGCAGTTTCCTGTTGATAAAAGCGGCGATAATGTATCCCCCTTTCTTGATATTATGGCCCGTTGTTTTTGCAGGGTCAGGTGGTTTAAATGTTGTTTCTCCTCCATTGGTGCCTGCTTTGTAGTCTGGGTCAGATGCTGGCCAGCCTCACGGAAGGAACATAAGTAGACACACAGTCCCACACTCGCACACAACAAGCTACGTAGACTTTTACCCACCCGTACCGGATACTGCTTCGCAGACACAAGAGGGGTATGGAACACTATACAAGCGCTGCGGTAGGATGTGTAAGGCTACTCCACTTACAGCTGGTACCACACAGAGAAGTAGCCCGGGCCCGGGAAGGCAAAGCCGGACCCGTTACATTATTAGCATAACTCCATTTTGCACACCACGCACAGCCCCCATCAGTTGGTGGTACAATCACCACGAAGAAACAGCGCTGTGGATTATTGAAGTGGGGGTGTGACAAGTTGATGTAGGGGATAAGTGGTGAGGAACAACTCCACCATTTTTGGGAACCACGCACAGCCCCTAACAGTTGGTGGTGCAATCACCACAAAAAAAGCAGACGGGCTTGAGCTCTCAGGACTGTTGTACCCAGCCACGATCCACCATCACAGCAACAGGCTACAGTCTGCCAGATCGCTGACGGATGGCCTACAAGCGTGGGGCAGCCAGGAGGGCGACGCAGCTTTCCGCTCATTTCAGGAACACGGATGGCGATGCAGAGGCTCAACAGAAAAGGCAAAGGGGGGCAACAGCCCGGAGCTCGAAGAGGATCTGCAGGCGATGTTGGACAGAGCCACGGCATTGGTGGCTCTAAAAGGGAAATCATGGGTGAACCAACAGATCAAGGATGGAGCCCATGGGAGAGTGAAGAAACAGCGACAGGCATCCCCGCCTGCACCACCCACCAAGAAACCCGGCTCGAGGAGGCATGCAGCCAGAATGTTGGCCCCCGCAAAAAACCCAGAGAAAAGGGCCAAGGTCCCAGCAGCCAGGAAGGCAGTGCAAGGTAGGCACATGGGTGCACGAGCCAAGAGCAGGAGGGTGGCAACCCCCGAGCTGGTGTCCAGCTCTGACTCTGAGGAGAGCAGCGAGGTAGAGGGGTCTGTAGCCAGCACAGTGGCCTCTCAGGATTCGCACAATGGCTGGAGCAGCACGGACAAGGGTAAGCATTGCAAAAGAAGCAGCGGGGGGACATGGACAGGCACAGAGCGATAGCCTAGCGGACAGGGTCCCAGGGCAAATAGTAAATGGGCACGTTGGTTTTCAGAGGATTTGAAGACTCAAAAACGTAATCTTCGACAAGCGGAGCGCCTCTGGCGGCGGGACTACTGTCCCATCTCAAGAAATCATTACATCACCCTCTTGGGCCTATATAAGAAATCCATTCTGGAAACTAAGAAGGCCTATTTCTCATCTAAAATCCAGTTTGCCGAGAACCGGCCAAGAGAAATCTTTGACATTATCCATGATCTAGCCTATTCTGATATGGCCTCACTCAAACCTTCTCTCTCACAACTCCTCTGTGATTCTCTTAACTCTTTTTTCCTTGATAAAATCAGCACGATCAGAGCTAATATTCCCCCCCCCCGTCCCTCTCCTTCACTAATCCGCCCTGTCTCCCAGCTGTAGCACGTCTAGATTCTATTCCTCCTCTCACGGCTGATTCCTTTCTGTCCCTTCTTCCTCTGGTCAAGTCCGGTTCTCTGCTGGATCCCTGTCCTACTTACATTCTGAAACAGATTTATTCCTTTTGTCCCTCACCACCCCTTATGTTTCTGAACAGCTCACTCTCCCAGGGTATTGTCACTCCATCACTCAAATCGGCGGTAATTGTACCTATCTTAAAAAAAAAACTGGTGCTGATCCTTCTGTTTCAGCCAACTACCGCCCTATCTCACTCCTGCCTTTACTGGCCAAGGTACTGGAACGCCACGTAGTAAGAACTTTGAGTACCTTCGTGGAAAGGAACAGTGTCTTGGCCCCCAGGCAGGCTGGCTTCCACCCTGCACACTCAACAGAAGCTGTGGCTATATCTGTCCTGGACAACCTCCGGGAGGGTATGGACACTAATCAGCCCCAGGCCCTGGTCCTTCTCGATCTTTCCGCCGCGTTCGACACGGTGGATCATGCCATCTTACTCTCACGTGTCGAGGCGGCGGGAATCGGGGGGTTGGCCTTGGTCTGGTTATCCTTCTTCCTGAGTGGCCGCACTCAAGCAGTTCGCTTGGGCGATTACTCAGCTGACTTCCGGTCTGTGCAGTGCGGGGTCCCCCAAGGTTCCTCACTGTCACCATTGTTATTCAACCTGTACATTGCCCCTCTTATTTTTGCCTTACAACAGCTGGAGGTCTCTGTACACAATTATGCAGATTATCTCCAGCTTATCTTCTCACTATCCCCTTCCTCTGCGTCTATATCCAATTTTCACTCTGTTATGACCTTCATTCAGGACTGGATGAATCACAACCACCTGAAACTCAATCCCGATAACACGGAATTGGTGTTGACGGGTGGTTGCTCCAGTCCATGGTCCTCTCTTTTCTGGCCCCCTTCTTTAGGTCCCACACCCATTCCTGTTTCCTCTGTTAAAACCCTCGGCTTTAAACTTAATGATCAACTTTCCCTTCATTCCCAAGTTAGTGCGGTTGTATCTTCAGCTTTTCTTTCCCTCCGGACAATCCGCAAAGTCTCCCGGTTTTTCACCCCATCTGCCCTCAAACTTATACTTCTGGCAATGGTGACGTCTCGCTTGGACTACGGCAATGCCCTCTATTGTGGCATCCCGGCGTACCTCGTGAGGAGTCTCCAGTAGGTCCAGAACCAGGCAGCTCGCCTGGTATTTAACCTACCCAAATCACATCACGTCACGCCCCTTCTTAAATCTTTACACTGGCTCCCCGTTCAGCAACGTGCCCTATTCAAGCTGGGCTGCATCATTTACAATGTCCGGTCCGGTTCTGCCCCTGTTTTTATCAGTTCTGCAATCCACGATTACACCCCGGCTAGAGAATTGCGTTCAGCCACCCAACAACTTCTCATTGTCCCCCGCTTCAAACGAAAAAAATGGGTAGGATCCAAGTTTTCTACTGTGGCTCCTGCCTTTTGGAATTCTCTCCCGTTTTGCTTGAGATCTTGCCCCCAGTACTCCCTTTTCCGTAAAACCCTTAAAACTTTTCTTTTTACCCAGGCATTCCCCTCTTAAATCGACCCTTGGCTCCTTGCTCTTTTCGTTCCCTGGGTTTGTAGTACTACAATGCGCCATGAAACCGCTCGGTGTACGCGCGCTCTAGAAATATTTTTAAACTCAAACGCAACAGGGTGTGAGTAATTTGGCAAAGCAGGGGTCCTGACCCAATCAGGCCCCTTGGCAGCTAGGGCAAGGGAGGGACCATCAGGGGCTCCAAGGGGAGGCGTGGGGTCCACCGGCTTGGATGCCATGGTGGCAGTGGCTGGGGACAGGGGCCTCTTTTAGGGGAGGCAGCCAAGACGAACGCCAGACATAAGGGGAGGCACGAAAAGGGGAGCAGGCAAAAGTAAACAGAACTCCCAACTGGCACAACAGGGTGAGTTGGAATCACCAGAGGAGGCCAGCAAGTTGAAGTTGAAATTGAAAGGAATTTATTGAGAGCTCGATGACCAAGCGGTTTCTTGGCGCTAAGGACAAATGTAAGGGAGGAACTACTCACTCAGCAAAGGCTTGTGAAAACAGCCAGGTTTTCAACAGTTTGCAGAACTCCATGTAATAAGCTGTGGTTCTAATAGTAAACGTTAAGGAGTTCCAAAACGCAGGGGCCAGATAGGAAAAGCACCAACCACCATGTTTCTTTCTTTTAAAGCGGGGGACATGTAGTAGGTTTTTAGTGGAGGAGCGAAGATCACAGGTGGGAATGTAAGGCTTAAGTTTGGTGGACACAAATGATGGGGCGGAGCCAACGAATGCCTTAAAGGTCAGATAGCCAAGCTTAAACAAAGAGCGTTGAGTGAGGGGTAACCAGTGAAGGGATTTAAGACCGGGAGTAATGTGGTGGGATTTAGGAAGCTTAAAGACTAGCCGTGCGGCTTGATTTTGAATGAGTTGAAGACGGCAAAGCTCGTAGGCCGGTATACCGACATACAGAGCATTCGCATAATCAAGACGCGAGATAACCATAGCTAGCAAGATCAATTTAAGCGCCTCAATAGAAAAAAAACAAGATATCTTGCGTATAATACGCAGATTAAGAAAACATGAGGACTCCACCGTGCTGACTTGGTGATGCATAGATAGATCACTGCTGACTTTGATGCCTAGACTTTTAACAGTGTGAGAAGGGGAGGGGGGAGAGCCAAGGGAAGGGGGCCAGAAAATAGAAGACCAGGGACTAGGGGCCCCACCAGTAAGAACCAGCTCGGTCTTATCTGGATTGAGCTTAAGATGGTTCATGCTCATCTAGTCGCTGATAAAGTTCATAACAGATTGAAAGTTAAGAATTGAGGAAGAAGAAGATGAGATATTGAAAATAAGCTGGAGATCGTCAGCGTAATTGAAAACGGTGATGTCCAGTTTGTGAAGGCCAAGATAAGGGGAAGGATATAGAGATTGAAAAGAAGACGAGAAAGAGAAGAGCCCTGGGGAACACCAGAAGTGATGGGGCAGGCTATGGCTGAACAGCCAGCTAGCTGAACCGCCTGATGACGGTTCTCCAGAAAAGAGGAACTCCAAGCCAAGGCGGGTCCCTGTAGGCCAGCGCACCTGACACGGTCGACCAAGATAGTATGGTCAACCGTGTCAAATGACAGAGATCCAGAAGAACCAATGCCTGGAAGGAATTCGCGTCGGAGCCATGTCTGAGTTCATCAAGAACCGTAAGAATGACGGACTCCGTCGAGTGCGCAGGGCGAAAGCCCGCTTGATGGGGATCCAAAAAATTAGAGGCCTCAACGAACTGGCTTAGACAGGAGGTGACATGGCTCTCTAAAAGCTTCCCCAAAAAGGGGAGTAAAGAGATAGGACGAAAACTAATGGGAAGGCTCTGTCTTCTTCAATATAGGTATAACTTTTGCAGATTTGAAGAGGTCAGGGACCACCCCCAAAATGAGAGGGTTATTCAGCAAAGAAAGGGGAGGGTCAGGGAAAAGGCAAGGCAGGCGAAGGTGGTGCGACAGGTGAGGGCACAGACCCGAAAGGGAAGCCGGCCAGTGCATACCTGCGCCCTTCCCTGAGCGATCCCCCCAAAACCACAAAGCTCCTGGGTTTGGCCAATCTCATCCCTCTAGCTGTGAAAGAAAAGATATGGAGGAAGGAGTTTATGGACATCTTCTCCTTGCTAGAGGTGTTCCAGGCAGGCTTAGACCTGACAGCACAGGACAAGAAAGATGATGATAGGAGGTAGAGGCACAAACCTAGGGTAGAGAGAACAATTGAGAATTAGCTAAAAGCATTCAGGATCCTGGCTTGATTTTTTGTGGAGAAATTCCCCCGGAGCACGGCTGCACTCATTTTGTACGAGCAGAAGGTGCACAAGGCACAGTTGAAGTATCAGGGAGAGGCATGGTTGAGATACGACAAGGGTTTCAGGAAGAAGATGCAAACATGACCAGTGATTGAATGCTACTGGCAGGAGATGGAGGGATTCTCAACACATATGGTGGCTGCACGGGAAGGTGTCAGCTACATGCACAGCAATTTTTCCCCGATGGGAGTAAGGGCAAATATGAAAACCAAGGATTCAAGGGTAAGAGCCAGGGACCCACCAAATCTGGGAACCCTTGCTGGAAGTTTAACAAAGATGATTGTAAATGGGGGTCAGTATGCAGGTTCAAACACTTGTGCGGGTCTTGCAGGGGGGAACCACCCCGCAGTCCTCTGCAAGCAAGGCCAGGGGAAAGAGCCCGCCAAAGAAATAACCAGCACAAAGAAGTAGCGAACGGGCCTCCGCGGTCGGGGGAACAGCTGCTACCAACCCCAATCAAAACCAGCAGGCTGGTTTATATATTGGCAAAAACAACAGGTGATGGACAGAATGCAGAACATAGTCATACATTCACCCCAGTACAGAGATCTGGGCCTAAATCCATCGTTTTTTTGCACTCCACACCAGCCCAGGTCAGACATGGCCATGTGCAAATCAGCCTTGACCCTGTGCCTCATGGGAACAGTCCAGCCCGAACTGCCAAGCCATGTCTTTCCTGGACCGGAATCAAGCATCCAAGGACCGGTTTCTGGCTATCAGCCGTCATCAGCCTGGATAGCTTGACTCCAGTGGTGTGGAGAGCATGGGACTCACGTCTGAGCATACCCATCCCACTCGGGTTGACAAAGGCAAAAACAACAGGTGATGGACAGAATGCAGAACATTGTCATACATTCACCCCAGTACAGAGATCTGGGCCTAAATCCATTGTTTTTTTGCACTCCACACCACCCCAGGTCAGACATGGCCATATGCAAATCAGACTTGACCCTATGCCTCATGGGACAGTCCAGCCCGAACTGCCAAGCCATGTCTTTCCTGGACCGAAATCAAGCATCCAAGGACCGGTTTCAGGCTATCGGCCGTCATCAGCCTGGATAGCTTGACTCCAGTGGTGTGGAGAGCATGGGACTCACGTCTGAGCATACCCATCCCACTCGGGGTGACAAAGGCAAAAACAACAGGTGATGGACAGAATGCTTCCCCAAAAAGGGGAGTAAAGAGATAGAACGAAAACTAGTGGGAAGGCCCCTGTCTTCCTCAATATAGGTATAACTTTTGCAGATTTGAAGAGGTCAGTGTCCACCCCCAATATGAGAGAGTTATTCAGCAAAGAAAGGGGAGGGTCAGGGCAAAGGCAAGGCAGGCGAAGGTGGTGCGACAGGTGAGGGCACAGACCCGAAAGAGAAGCTGGCCAGTGCATACCTGCGCCCTTCCCTGAGCGATCCCCCAACAACCACAAAGCTCCTGGGTTTGGCCAATCTCATCCCGCTAGCTGTGAAAGAAAAGATATGGAGGAAGGAGTTTATGGACATCTTCTCCTTGCTAGAGGTGTGCCAGGCAGGCTTAGACCTGACAGCACAGGACAAGAAAGATGATGATAGGAGGTAGAAGCACAAACCTAGGGTAGAGAGAACAATTGAGAATTAGCTAAAAGCATTCAGGATCCTGGCTTGATTTTTTTGTGGAGAAATTCCCCCAGAGCACGGCTGCACTCATTTTGTACGAGCAGAAGGTGCACAAGGCACAGTTGAAGTATCAGGGAGAGGCATGGTTGAGATACGACGAGGGTTTCAGGAAGAAGATGCAAACATCGCCAGTGATTGAATGCTACTGGCAGGAGATGGAGGGATTCTCAACACATATGGTGGCTGCACGGGAAGGTGCCAGCTACAGGCACAGCAATTTTGCCCCGATGGGAGTAAGGGCAAATATGAAAACCAAGGATTCAAGGGTAAGAGCCAGGGACCCACCAAATCTGGGAACCCTTGCTGGAAGTTTATCAAAGATTATTGTAAATGGGGGGCAGTATTCAGGTTCACACACTTGTGCGAGTCTTGCAGGGGGGGGGGAGAATACCCCGCAGTCCTCTGCAAGCAAGACCAGGGGAAAGAGCCCGCCAAAGAAATAACCAGCACAAAGAAGTAGCGAACGGGCCTCCGTGGTCGGGCAGCTGCTACCAACCCCAATGAAAACCAGCAGGCTGGTTTATATATTGGGCCAGTATCCTAAGGCAACAGACAGGCAAAAGTTGAGAAAGGGTTTCACACAGTTTCATAATACTACACAAAGGGCCCGGGAGAGCCAGAACCTGAAATCGGTAAGGGAAAACACAAGCATAGCAAGAGACATGGTAGGCAAGGAAATCCAGCTTGGGTGGGTGGCCGGTCCTTTCAACTCTCTCTGCACCCGCTGGAGAACTTGATGGTCTCCCTACTAGGAGTGATACCTAAGGCTGATTCACCATCTGTTCCTCCCGCAAGGGCAGTCCGTCAACGATTGGCTGGAGCAGGATGATTGTGCAGTAACCTATGCATCAGTAGACGATTCAGTAGACCTGATACAGTGTAGTGTAGTTCCTATTATCCCAATAGGCTCTGCGCATTGGAATAATACCTTCAATAGTATAGGCCTAGACCAGACGTTAACTAGGTCTTCTATTGTCGATATTAGACTTAAAGTTTTGGGTTTGCCAGCTAGCTCAGAGTTCACTAGAAACTTTCTCGAATAGGCAAGGAGGAGTTGAACCTCCCTGGATAGACAAGAAGGGATTTAGTTTCTGACAACCATAGAACATGACAACTTTGCTCTCCCCTAATCAAGAGTGTATCTCTAGAGTCGTGTGAAAACAAAAGACAACTTATTTTACTCAGTCAGTACGTGCATTCTTAGTCTCACCAGATTGTAGAGAAAAGGAAGAGACAGGCGTGTTCAATAGAAGATGGTATTTATTGATCAGTCTCTTTTCTCATACAAGAGAAATGGATCGATATTATCGCAATACTTATGGTTAAGTAAAGTGCATACAATAAAAGCAGAAGTATAAAATAATACTGTAAAAACATTTATATGGTTTCTAAGCCATAAGGTGGTTTAAAATGGATAAAATAGATACATACACATATACATTTGACTAATCGTACTCAACTGGTGTTTCTAACTACGCCTACCCCAGTGTACCTGACCTAAGCCTAATACGTGGGCGGAAATAGAAAGTAGCAGTTTAAGTTAAGTTTGTTTTGCCAAGTGACTGACTCAAGAATTCTCTGCAAGGGGTTATTCAGTTCTGTACCTGGAATCTAAGATGGTTGAGGGATGGTATCTCTCGTCTTTGGTCTCGATATTCCAGGCTGCCTGCAAGGGCTGCCCGGAAGCGCCGGAGCTGGATTTCTCGGCAGGAGAAAGCAGCGTCTCGTTCTCAGCGCGTCAGGAAGGCGGGGCTGTGCCAGCGGGGTCTGCTCTGCTCTGGGCTTCGGCAAGTCTGGCTGCTCCGATCTCGTCACCACCGCGTGTGTTTGCTTAAGGCAATACCGGTAATATTTATACCTGTAAGGTGCCGAGATTGACGTAAGGATGGACATAGATACGTCAATAAGGATGTCATACGAACTGGTCGTTAGCACATTCTTTTGCTGAAGTTCTCGGTGAAATCAAAACAATGGCCGCAGGGTTTTTCCCAGGTTGTCATAGGTTTGATTTGTTTTGAGAACTCCGTATGCCTTATCAGGGGCTGGAGGAATATTGCTTGTCTAATTAGATGGCAAGCGTTATGACCTAATCAGATAACACGTTCCTGTGCCGTGGTGTGGCTTAATCAGATAACGGTTTCTGCATCATGGGATGGCTGCTAGTTAACTTGTTAACCAGAACAGGGTCAGGAATAGGGGGATCGATACAGAACCTATAGGAATACATCACACCCACTCCACGCTAACTATGGCCATATTTACGAATCTAGGCATAGTAAAACATACTGTAGAGTATCGTGTATACCTTACCACCCCAAAATACATATAATGCATTTTGAAATTATGTAATATACGGAAAAAACAGTCATATATACTATATGCACTCAAGCTGTAGAATAATGCTAAAGTAATCACGCATATGTATACATTATTACTATTTGAATATGAGAATTACACATGAAATGGCTCTTAATACAGAAGAAAAAGTTCGAGACCATTTCATCACAGAATAAAAATAATTATGAACATACCAGCGGGCAGCTAATGTCTATAAAGTTTCTAAAAATAGAAATTTTAGTTCTCTAAGAATAGTTCTTACTTTAAGCAGAAGATAAGTGTCCCGAAAAATCGTAAAAATATTTTGGGGCTGCTGAAAAAATTGCTGTCCGTGACTGGAGGGAAAATTGTTCATGCTACTTTATTATTGATTAGTATTGCTGACAGAAGGTCGTACCTGATCGATGCTGCTTTCATCTTGAACTTCACTACCCCTTAATCGTAGTGGTGAAGTTTCCACGAATGCCGTCATCAGGATTGGCAGCCGTTAAGGGCAGCACAATGCATGAGCCGTTACCGGACCCAACAATGTTTCTGCATCCATAGGCGCGTCCGATTGTAGCGTCAGACAGGTGTCCAACACGCATTCTTCTCCGCACAGCAAGCACCTTAATACAGGTAAAACACATCGATGCCACATTGGTCGAAATGAAAGAAACCAAGTCATGTTCAGGTCTCTAAGCCGGGATAGTCCCAGGATTTTTGATATCCGGTCCCGGTATCCAATGGCTCGGATTGTTTCTTCCCTTGTCGCAGGTGTTTTGTCTGTGACATGGTTTGCCATAATGAAATATAAGGACCAAGAATAGGATTCCTGCAATTAGTCCCAAAATGAGGGGAAGTCCGCCAAAAATCGAATGGACAAAATCTGGAAAAATACCCAGTATGGCTTTGAATGGTGTTAATGCCATCGAAAATACTGTCTTAAATACTTTTGAGACTCCACTGGTATCAGAAATATTTAAGATTTCATTCAGGATTTCTGCGAAATGTATGGGGGAATTAGTTGATAACAATGAGTGAATCTCTGCAGTCGTCCTTGCGACTAGGAGATCATACGTTTCTTTTGATGACGTGAGTCTGGTCGGCGTCTGAAGAAGCACTGTTTTCATTCTGCTTAAAGTATCTATTCGAATAGAAGTAATTTTCAAGTTAGGCCATGCCCTTGCCTCCCTGTCTGGAAAGGAGCTGGGGAACAATAAGCGTCCACAGCACATGACCTTCGCAGTCGTAGTTATGAGATAAGGAATCCCAGGCAGTAAACTACAACATCTGCGATCCACAATTAGAATGTAACTCCCATTATAGAGTCTTTTAAAGAATGGTTCTATCTCTGTTGCAGGTGCGCCTAGCTGGTGACATGAAAGGATATTTGAGTTCCCTTCACAGGCTCCATGCAAACTAATTCCATTACACAGAAGTGTACCGCTTAGTGACATCGCACAATTATTGCCACTAAGAAACACTTTCTGTCCTTTATTACAGACACATGCATGTGAATAGGGCAAGTTCCATGTTGACTTAATGTACCCTTTTCCCAATTTTTCGTACATGCCAGCCTGTATATATTTTTGGCAGTATTGAAACCTGAAGGTTGATATTGGAATATTAATTATCCCATGTATTATCCATTCACTGACAGGTCGTTCTGACATTGTCACTGGTAATCTCTCGAGTTTCTCAATGCTCAGGATTGTATAATCAGCACCCTTCTGTGCCATACTGATTTGTTTATCAGTAAGGTTAAAGATATTGAATAGTGACGTTGTGTTGATTAAACGCCAAGGCACATAGCCTGAACGCAGATTTTGAACGCAGATTTTGTAAAGTCCAGCCAAGCTGTACAGTAGAACGCAATTGAGACTGACCGTGTTGTAACAACAGTAAGTCTTGCGATATTATGTCGATTGCTGAAGACACAATGCTGTCCAAAGAAAAAATTCTGGAGGACAGAGTCATTAACCCATTGTCCACTACAGAAAGTGATTTTTCCAAATTAATACGGTCAATTTCCCGTATACTTTCTGCTGTCTCAATTTGAGTTACCTTCCAGGCCTCGTTGTAAGCTGCATATACAGCGGCTGCTATGAAGCGTTTTTGACGCTGTTTGCGCGGTCCCATAATGAAATCACGCAAGTCAGCACCATCAGTAAGTAAAGTTAGGTGTTGCTTAATTTCTGTTAGTGTGGAAGTTTGTAGCCATTGAAGGCAGAGTTTGCCCACACTGTAGGTGGTGATTATCCCTGGGTGTTGTCTTTGGGAATATCTAGGGTCTGGCCTGGTCAATGTGAACCCCTGTGTTTTGTTCAGGAATCTGTCTTGACAGTTATTAGTATCTGTGGGCCAGATCAACCACTGTTTCCAATCAGGATGTGTTCTGTTTTGGTTTAATACATAGTTTACGTCTATCTCTTCATCTGTAGAGCTATTGCTGTTTATTGTTGGCTTTGGAATAGACGGTTTATTTAAGTCTTTGATTTTGGCTAGGCCAAGACAGGTAGTTTGTTGAACAGTGTCATTCAAAAATATAATTTGTTCTGGGATCATGCAGGCTCTAAACAATGATTCTATCCCTTGTACTTGCCATTCTTTTGTACCCCAAACACTTTTTACTTCAACATTTTTGTCCCAATACTCAAAACCAAAAGTATTCATTTGTTCAAAAAATGAGTCTGAATATATCAATTTCGTGTTTGTAAGCATGGTCTTTGTCCCTGTCTTATTTGACAATTTGAAATAAAATGTTTCAGCATTACTTGTGTTGAACCCTGAAAAGTATGAATATTTGTCATAAAAGGTTCTTGAGCTTCCTTTTGGA
The DNA here is from genome assembly GCF_964261635.1 of Lissotriton helveticus. Taxonomy (NCBI): domain Eukaryota; kingdom Metazoa; phylum Chordata; class Amphibia; order Caudata; family Salamandridae; genus Lissotriton; species Lissotriton helveticus. The sequence continues at coordinate 1,841,891,670 of NC_136068.1, read as the reverse complement.
GGGGTTGCACAATGTTCCCATTGATTATAATTTAAAACATTTCTAGGTTGTGCCGATTTATGTAGAAAATGGTTACCATAGTAGTTGTAACAGTACATACTATCATAATTAGTCGAACCCTGCAAATAATCATGTTTGGTAAATTTAGCAGACATCACTAGGTCAGACATCATATCATTAACGCTTTCAAAGTCCCAATCATCAGCAAATGAGCTTGGTTTTACAAAGTCACTCAACGAGATCTTGATTTGGTGTGGATATTTCAGGATTTCAACCGGACCATAAATTTCATAGTCAGTGTTGTCCCATGCTACCCCACCCGGTATAGGATTGGCTGTGAAGTTGACTGAAGAAAGTTCTCTTTTCTCGACGTGTGAAGATGTGTGTGGCTTGAGGATCAAGTTGATTTTCTGGCTTGCTGTGTTCATTTTAGCATATTTTCCCTCAATGAAGCGTCCCATAGCCACCTAAAATTCAATCCATGGAGAAATCAGATAGGTTTCTTTCAGTTGTTTCAAAAGTTCTTTAGCTTTATCTTTAAAGGTTTTTGTTGATGGCTGTGTCTTTGATTCACTGAGGTCTTCAGAGGAATCATCGAAGTTTATGAAGTAGCCGGATGCCGTTCTGTCAATTGTTCCAATTGCTTCAGGATTACTGTTTCTTGCATATTCGTTTGTTACTTCATTGTAGGTTGGTGTGTCTCTACTAAATGTTTTTATTTGGGTTTTTAGAGGTGTGAATTCCAATGCATTGTTGCATAGTCCTTGTTGTTGTTCTGTAGGCGTTTCGAATGTGATTAGCCTCTTAGTTAGGACCTCTGTATTGGTAGCAAACCTTGGTGTTCTGCTACTTATCGGGAGTCCACTTGGCCTACTGTTTGTTATCGGCCACATGATTGTGGTTTTACCAGGTCGATGGATACAACTCGGTTCTCCTTTTTACCAGCAAGCGGCGGTAGTACAACTGATCTTGTCCCGTTGATAGACAAGACAGGAACTGCTTTTCTGTAAGAAGGCCCAAATTCCTTCTTTACCGCGATCTTTTCTCTGACTAGATCCCCGACTTTTGGAATCCAGACAGGTCTTGCTGGGACAGGTGGTGGTTCTTCAGTGGTTGTTGGCTGCTGTTTCAACTTTATGTTGCTCAGGTCTTTTCTTGTTTCGTTTAAGTCCTGCAAAATAGCCAAACGATCTTTGATATCAAAGCTTTTTTCCTTCACCACTGAAGTCTGACTGTCAAGATCTAAGACTAACATCCTAGTTCCAAACAATAATTCGTACGGACTGAATCCCTTCAGAGAATTTCTTGGCAGGTTGTTTAGACTACGTTGGACACTTATTAGATGTTTAACCCACCCAGCTCCCGAACCTAATATCCTTTCTGTTATAGATTGCTTTATGTCTTGGTTTTTTCTTTACACCATCCCGTATCCCTCAGGAAGGAAGTGAGAAGAATCCCGCTGTGCTATGCTCATTTGGCCATGCTTCCCCACAGGCTTGAGGGCTAAAGTGAGAACATTGGTCAAACGTAGCATGCTCCTAGCGTATATGCCATTTAGACTCGCAAATCTTTGTATAACAGTCCCGACGTCAGCCGAGTGCTGGGGTCTACATTATAAGTGGAAACTAGTCTTTGTTTGTTAATAGAATGCCTTATTCACACTGGTCTTATTGATTATTGCTTAGCCCTTCTTGAGTGAAACGCCATGGTATTACACCGTTTCTCTCGCCGCTGCGATCTCTGTTGCAGTCCGGGCATTTTTTTACAAAAATGTGATGCTGCAGGCTCATGCCTGGCCACCAGTACACTGATTGTAGTTCTTCCAGAGAATCTTTTAGTTTGAGATGACTAAGACCCTCACCTATATGTGTGTCTACAATTAACAAAGTTCTCCTGTCCATGTTTGGAATTACTCTATCCCCCACTCCAGGAATTCGAGCAAAAGGAACGGAGTTTGCATCGATTATGTATGTATAATTGAGTGGATAGTTGATCGGTAGCGCTGAGCAGTCGCCTTTTGATGACGTTCTCACCGCCAGCACTGTTTCACCGTCAATGTATTTCACTGTACGCTTTTTTCTAGCTACGGAAGCCGATTTAGTTGCTACCGTTGTGGCTGTCTCAGCCAATGAATTCCCTGCAACGTGAACGCCATCACGCTGATGACTCAGTGAGTGTATCACGTGAGTCTTTGGTAGTTCTTTCTGTAACAGAACTATTTGTTTCCAAAGCAGTTTTTGCTGTATTGTTGCACCTGTGTCATCTTTGTAACCGTTTTGAATCCATTTCTGCAAATTGTTGTTATATGATTTGACGCAGTAATATGAATCGGACACTATAAGTGTCGGGAATTCGCGATCTGCATTATCTAGCGCCATTTTCAATGCTATTATTTCAGTCTGTTGTTCTGAATTAGTTTCTACTGAGTGTTTTTGTTAATAGAGGTCTTAGTTTACCTTCGCTCCACACTTCTTTTGTAATCTCACATGTGGGGTTGTATGCTTGTTCTCCCCAAACGGAGGGTTGAGCATGTCCGTCTGTATAGATTACACAAGTGTACTGTCGTAATGGCAGAATGTCGATTGGCAGAGGGAATATTCTTTCATATTCTAGATTTTTCAATTCTTTTAATTCTGGATCAAAGTAGTACTTTACTCTGTCCGTTGTAATTGAATTCACCCATTGTACCCATTCCGGATTCAATGCTGTTGTTGGTAAATTACACAGTGTTGTTAATGCCTCAAAGGCTGATTCTGCTGTTCTGACTGTGATACGTCTACCGTCAGCTTTATCTTTTTCTCTAGCTATTGCGGTTTGAACTGCATGAACAATGTTTTCTTTAATGCTGAACTTCTTTTCAGCTTCTGTGTACAAGTGTGATTTGAATGCAATTGGTACCTTTTCTCCCTCATTAGAGGTCAGGTATGTGAATCCGCATCTTCCTGGGATGACTCGAATCACAAGATTGCGTGTGTTATCACGTGTTTCTAATTTTGTTTTAATTAACATGTCTGTTTGTAAGGATCTCAGAATTTCTGTGTGTATTTGAGTCCAATTGGTTCTTTTAAAATCTGGTTTTATTAGATCATAAAGGGGTTTGACCCTTTCTGCGTAATTTGCAATGTATGTTCTTCCGAAATTTAGGAAGCCTAGAATTGACTGTAGGTTTTTTAGTGTTCTAGGTGCTTGGAGTACGGCACATTTCTCTAGGAAATTGTCAGCCAGGCTTTTGCCTTCACTTGATAATTCATATCCTAAGAACAGGACTGTTAGATGGGCAATTCTAGATTTTTTAAAGTTGAATTTGTAACCCTCTGCTGTGAACCCAAGTATTATGGTGTTCACTCTCTTCAAGTGAGTATCCAAGTCATCATCTGTCAAGTATATGTCGTCGACATAAGATAATGCTTCGTCATCATATGTTTGTAGTAACTCTGTTACTCTCGCTGAGAATAATCTTGGGCTGTTCTTGTACCCCTGGGGTAACCGACAGAATTGTTTTTGAGCGCCATTTATTGAGAACGCGGACAAATATCTGCTCTCTGGTGCTATATTTTGACAAAAGAATCCATTAGAGATGTCTAATGTTGTTTTGTATTTTTTGCGCACTATGTTATTCATTAGTGCAGCACTATGCGAGTTTTGCACTGCAAAAGTTTTGCAACATGAGTTAAGGTGTCTGTAATCTAAAACTAGACGATATGAATTGTCTGGTTTGGAGACCGGAAACAAAGGGTTGTTCATTTGTGAGGTGCAAGTTTCAATCACCCCCTGGTATTCTAGTTGATCTAGGATTTCTTTTACCTGTTTTTTAGCTTCTTGCTTAATTGGGTACTGTCTTTGTGCAGTAGGTTGTGATTTTAACTGGATTTTGTGAGGAGGAGAGTCCTCATCCCATCCTACATGTTTTTTATATAAAGCAGGAGCTTGAGCTACTGCCCACTTTCTAGCAAGTGTGTATTTTTTATGAATTGGGATATGATTTGAGAAGGCAGGCATAATTATTTCTTCGCCATGAGGGCAGTCCCTGACAAACTCTGGTGGCCAGTCTTTTTCAGCTAGAAGGATGTCATAGCCCTTGGAGAGATTATCCCAAAATAGTCCCCTTATTTTTCTAGTCTTATCCCCTTCTATAAGTAAAGTTATTTCATATATTTTGTGAGGTTTGCTAACTCTGGTGTCTGCAGTTTCCACTTGAAGGTATTCATTCGTGTCCACTGTCTCCAGATGATTCATAAGGACTTTGCGAGCTATTCTCACTTCTGCTGCGCTGTCTAGCATTGTCTGAGCCCATTCTCCGTTTTTCAGTTGTGTCCTCAGAATTCTCGGCATTGTTAATTACTTTAATACTGGCTACCTTCTTTTTTGGAAATTGTAATTTCTTTTTTAGATGAGCAGGTTCCTTGTCTTTGGACTTGACGTGCTCTTCTCTTTGTTCTGATCGTCCTCTTCTTTCCGATTTCTGCGAGGAAGTCTGAAAAGATTGAGAGGGGCGTGTATCAATTTCTTTATCTATCAGGCTTCTTTATATTATCCCTATTTCTAAGGTTGTATTTTTTCCCAGAGGGCTCACTTTGGGGAGACCTGCGTCCTTGGTTCGGAGATCTTTCTCTCCGCCAAGGAGACCTTCCTCTGGACTGGAATTTCTTTTCTTTAGGATTGGATTGTTTGTTTCCATCCCAGCTCTTTTTTTGTGATGTTAAATTATTATTAAAAAATACTTTTTCAGGACTTTCAATCAGTCGGGGTTTTACTGGTATTCCACCTAAACTATCTCTACCTAGTTCCTCATAGGATTTTTCTATAATTCTGGCAATTTCAGCTGGTTGGTCTGCTAAATCTGTCTCTTTCAACCTTTGGCGGATCGCCATGTTTGCTGCTTCTCCCTTTATGTTGGCTAGTAGTATTTCCGAGACCTGCTTGAAGTCTTTTAGTAATTTCATACCAAGAGTTAAAGCGGGTTCTGGACCGTATTCATCTTGAATTTGTTTTTAGCACATCTGGTATTACCGAGATGGATGGAACACCATGCGTTTTTGTGTAAATGGAAGCAAAGACTGTACCCCAAGTGTCACAGTCCTCCACGTGTGGTGCGATTCCCATTGGAAGACAGATAGTCAGAATCCTGTGTTTTTCTAACGGGGTGGTGTCTGGAAACACCGCCTCTATTTGGGTGATTTTCTGTGCTAACCAGAATGGTATTTGTTCCAGTTTAGCTGGTACTTTACCTAGGCAGGACTGTATGTTCTGTGGTGTAATTTTATTTGTGTTCCCCTGATGAGGGGTCAGCTGTGGAATTTTAATTGCTGGTTGGATTGTTGAAGTCCGCATTACATATTGGACTAATTGTCTATGTACTTTTATTAATTGTTTTAGTTGTATTAAAAGATCTGCTGCAGACATTCTTTCGATGTCTGGATGTGGTGTGTATCCGGCTAGGACCGGCCACGTTGCTCCTGGTCTACCTAATGGACCGAGCCTGGTGATGTGATTATTATGTTTTAGGGCGCCATTAAACAAGAGCAGGTGCTCTTGAAATTTAAGTGGTACTTCCACCTCCTCGAAAGGAGTGTACTCATTAGGAGGTTCCTCTGTTTTGTAATAGTGGAAGTGCTTTGTTACAGCATTTTCTGCTGGAAAGTTTATCCATGAATAGAATACCTCTGTCTGCCGATATTCGTGTGCCTCAATTACGAATATGACTCTGCCACCTCTAGGTGTCAGTCCATTTTCTATAAGTTTTAAAGTTATAGATTTTCTTATGTTGACCGGGATGAGTATTATATCCGGGTCTGCTGCTTGCATAGTAGTATCAGCTGCTACGAGTTCAGCTGCTATTCTAACCGCCTCTCTTTCATCATCACTTTCTGACATTGTACTTATCAGAAGGTTATTCCGTTTGTTTGCAGATCAGGTTTCTTATGGAAACAAAGATTAGATGCACAATATTTTGGAACAGTGTATCCTTCAACGTTGACTAAACCACGAACCATACATAGGAGTTTCCTCTTGCGAGGTTTGGCGGATATGACCTTTCACCCACTCCAGACATCTTTGGAGTATTATGGGAAAAAAGGGGTCTGAGTGAAAAAGCACGACTGAGTTACTCTAATGTCTTGCGTTAGTTTTATCACCTTTCCAAACGTTTGGGCGCCATGTAGTGTAGTTCCTATTATCCCAATAGGCTCTGCGCATTGGAATAATACCTTCAATAGTATAGGCCTAGACCAGACGTTAACTAGGTCTTCTATTGCCGATATTAGACTTAAAGTTTTGGGTTTGCCAGCTAGCTCAGAGTTCACTAGAAACTTTCTCGAATAGGCAAGGAGGAGTTGAACCTCCTGGGATAGACAAGAAGGGATTTAGTTTCTGACAACCATAGAACATGACAACTTTGCTCTCCCCTAATCAAGAGTGTATCTCTAGAGTCGTGTGAAAACAAAAGACAACTTATTTTACTCAGTCAGTACGTGCATTCTTAGTCTCACCAGATTGTAGAGAAAAGGAAGAGACGGGCGTGTTCAATAGAAGATGGTATTTATTGATCAGTCTCTTTTCTCATACAAGAGAAATGGATCGATATTATCGCAATACTTATGGTTAAGTAAAGTGCATACAATAAAAGCAGAAGTATAAAATAATACTGTAAAAACATTTATATGGTTTCTAAGCCATAAGGTGGTTTAAAATGGATAAAATAGATACATACACATATACGTTTGACTAATCGTACTCAACTGGTGTTTCTAACTACGCCTACCCCAGTGTACCTGACCTAAGCCTAATACGTGGGCGGGAATAGAAAGTAGCAGTTTAAGTTAAGTTTGTTTTGCCAAGTGACTGACTCAAGAATTCTCTGCAAGGGGTTATTCAGTTCTGTACCTGGAATCTAGGATGGTTGAGGGATGGTATCTCTCGTCTTTGGTCTCGATATTCCAGGCTGCCTGCAAGGGCTGCCCGGAAGCGCTGGAGCTGGATTTCTCGGCAGGAGAAAGCAGCGTCTCGTTCTCAGCGCGTCAGGAAGGCGGGGCTGCGCCAGCGGGGTCTGCTCTGCTCTGGGCTTCGGCAAGTCTGGCTGCTCCGATCTCGTCACCACCGCGTGTGTTTTCTTAAGGCAATACCGGTAATATTTATACCTGTAAGGTGCCGAGATTGACGTAAGGATGGACATAGATACGTCAATAAGGATGTCATACGAACTGGTCGTTAGCACATTCTTTTGCTGAAGTTCTCGGTGAAATCAAAACAATGGCCGCAGGGTTTTTCCCAGGTTGTCATAGGTTTGATTTGTTTTGAGAACTCCGTAAGCCTTATCAGGGGCTGGAGGAATATTGCTTGTCTAATTAGATGGCAAGCGTTATGACCTAATCAGATAACACGTTCCTGTGCCGTGGTGTGGCTTAATCAGATAACGGTTTCTGCATCATGGGATGGCTGCTAGTTAACTTGTTAACCAGAACAGGGTCAGGAATAGGGGGATCGATACAGAACCTATAGGAATACATCACAACAGCAGGAAGGAAGGGGAGCCTTTGAATCATGATGCAAGTGTGCTTGTATTGGGGCTAAGCAGCCAAAAGTGGAATGTGATGTAATGTGTAATGTGACTTGGCAGAGGGTCAACTTGTCACCTGGGTCGGTATCCAGGTGCTGACTAAGTGCATACTTTCCAAGTAGGACCAGTTGCAGTGCCAGATGTACAGTCACTAGCACAAATCACTATTGCATGCAGCATTCCTGATGCGCTGGGTGGAGATTTAACTGCCTGCCTGCAATGTAAGGGACCACCCTACCTCCTGTCTTGCTCACGGCGCCTAGGGAGCCCCACTCCTGTGTCCCTCAGATTACCAATGCCCTCAAACGTTGTAACTGCTCACTGTCCAGCGAGGCAGTGGTGTCAGGTAGAGTTAGCATGGGTCCGTTGGAGCCCCTCTCTGGGACTCAGGAATCAGCAGATTTGCCCACGCTGCAGCTGCCCACGTCTGCGGAGCTGCTGTGACCGACAACAAGCACTGGCGCGTTGGGGTCCCCCAGTTGGGACTCTAAAGTAATAATAATAATAATAACCCACATTTGTAAAGCGCACAATCACCCGTAAGGATCTCTAGGCACTGGGGGAAATCAGGAAGATTAAGCATGCTATTGCCCAGAGTCACATGGTGCTGGGCTAATCTGCCGCCGGTGCCGGGGATCGAACCATGATCCCCAGATTCCTGAGTCGGTCGCCCTAGCCGCAGCGCCCTAGAGCACCCTCGTTGCAGCTGCCTGCTATCAAGTGGGGAAGCTGAGGAACCAAATGAGCACTGGAACCAGGGGCGGGCACCGGCAAATTGCCCAGACACCCCCCCAACCACCAGCAGACTGCACTCCAATCACCGGGACTCCTCGCGCTGCTCCGGGGTTCACCTGGGCTGAGTAAGACACCGGCAGGGTGTCTTCATCGTCCCTGCCTCCCTCACGTCCCCCGGCCCCCCTTCTTGGGACTGGGACTTTGGCTTGGAGTCCGCGAGGCTCCTTACGACTCTGGCTGCACTCAGGGCTCTCCTCAGCTCATGGAGAGCCCCACAGATAGCAGCATCTCTGCGGCACCAGCCCCTGACTGCGGGGGCACAGACCGGCGGGGTGGGCTCCCTGATCCAGTTTCTCCTTTTGGCGCTTTTGTTGCCCGCACCGCGGGGCTCTCCCTCACACATGGGAGCCCTGCGCAGGCAGGCTAACCTCCGGTATTCACCCGGTTCTCTCCCCTGGAACCGGGACTCCCACGTGGGTTTGCGGCTGATGGACGGCATCCGGTGTCTCGGGATCCACTCCCGTGAGCTCGTGGGGCTTCCCTTGCCGTCCGGGACCACGGCCAATGATCAGGCACGCCCTTGCCCGGCTCCCTGGCTCCATCTGCGGCGCGTCTTTTTCCTGGGTCGCACGGTGATTTCTCCTCGCGGCAAAGTGCGCGGGAAGGCACCCGCTAAAGGTGGCAAAACGCAGGGTGGGCTCCCGCTCAGTGATTAAACACCAAGGCGGCACAAATGCGGGGTAGGCACCCGTGTTTCAAATAAACATCAAGGCGGCAATAACGCGGGGTGGGCACCCGCGAGGGCAACATAATGCGGGGGTTCACGGCAAGCAGCACTCCACTCCTTAGCGCTACCCAGCATGAGCAGGTCCCGTCCAGAAAATTATAGCGCTCCTCTTTTGCTGGCGCTCCAAATGTAGCGCTCATAAGGTACGAAGTGCAAGGGGCACACAGTCCTACACTTGAAAGTAGCGCCCACACTTCTCACCTCCTGGGAGTAGAGTCAAGCCCAATATAGAGCTCCCAAGGCGCTAGATAGCAGGAAGGGCACGGTCCCTGCTGGAGTAAAGTTGTGTCACTTCCCAGGTGCTAGGTCCCACCAAATAAAGCTGCAGCCCTCACAAGGTGTTATGGAGGTGGGCAAGTATAGTCACTGGAGATATAGAGCTCATGGGGCGCTAGGGGCCAGGAGACAGTTAATGCAGGGCGAGAACAGCAGGCAGTAGGGCAGCTCACCAGACCTGAAGCAGCAGTTCCTAGGAACAGTCATCCTCCATTATGATGGCAATCCTGCTAGCTCAGCAGTCTTCACTCCAGCAGAGTCTCCCACTAGCGCTGTAGACAGGAGAGGGGTACAGATGGGCCCAGGGGCCAGCAAGCAGGATACCTCCTGACAAAGTGTTTCCTCTCGATCAAGTCCACGCTCAGTCTGAGCACATGGAGGGACAGCCCCCCTATATATACCCCCCTCACCCCACCTACCAGAAAGGGCTAGAACCTTCTAGAAGGCTCCTGGCAGTTCCAGTCCCAACTGTCACTGTGGGGGAGGTGTAGGGCACCATGTCACTTCGAACACTAGACCGCCAACCCACCGTAGGCAGGCGACACAAAGCATACAGCAATGGCGTCCATTTGAAAAGTGACATTTTCTTCCATTGTGAAGATTAACCTCTGCACACCAAGGCGCAGCATGTATTATTTCTAGTGCAACCACCAAATATACATAATTATTGTGTCTCATTTCGAACCACCAATTCTCTATTAGGAAAAGAAAACTAGGGGGAAGGCAAAAAGTTCCGGGATGACCCTGCAAGCAGGGCCAAGTCCAACCGAATGGTATTCACACACTGGATGAAATTAGGATCACAGTTTCTTGCTGGTGGTGGTCTTACCGTTCCCTCCTGGTGGTCTGGATGAACATGTGTGCCTGCGGGAAGTAGGTTGATCAACATTTGCAGGCACTGAGGTGGCTGCACCTGTTGCCTCTGGTAGCAAAGCCTCCCTTTCTGTAGCTGAGGTTGATGGAGTAGGGCCAGTTGGAGGTGGCTCACAGAAAGGGGAAGATGGTGCAGGAAAAGCCCTGCGCAGATGGGTATAAATGTCCTGCAGCACCCTATTCAGGGAGAACACATTGGAGTTCAGATTTTGCATTTCAGCATTGTGCTCCCTCTGCAACTGCATCATCTCCTGCACCCCTGAAAAGACTTGGCCCATTATTTCTTGTGATTGCTGTAACGATGCAAAGAACTGGGTGATGTTGGCCTGGGTGATACTAACTCTAATGGCCACACTACATTTGGCCCGCAGAGTGACTAACTACCTCTCAGCACACTAACACGTGGCATTGGCGCAGCCCACTGGTTCCTGGATGGCTTGAGGGTGGTGGTGGTGGGGATGGTACCTCATCATCACCCAGGGCTGGAAGTCAAAGATGGTGCTTCTTGCGCTTCGTCCACAGGAAGTGAAGGAATCTGTTGGCTGTGGTGTTGTAACACCGGAAGTGGGAAGTGTAGTTGTGGGTCAAGTGAGACTCACTGGAGTGGTCTGCCCAGTCTGATGAGATGTAGCAGGCATGTCGTATTCATCTAAATTTTCTGCATTGGAGACATCCCTGAGGGCTAGATTGTGGGCTGGAGTGGAGGGATCCGGAAAGGCAGATGCCTGGCCACATGCTGTGGCAATTGTACCTATCTGCAATGTAAGCGAAAATGTTTCAGTAAAAGTGTGGATTACACCATCCATTGGATTCTGAGCAACTCTAATGTGGACACCTCAAAGGGAAAAGGATTTGCATATCATGATTGAACCATTCAGTGTAAAATGTCTTCAGTCCACAAACATTTTATGTTGCGAAGGCATGTTTGGCCACCAGGCTAGTCGCACCAGAACGAAGTTCTTGGTGTTAAAAATTTGCTAAAAAATGTATATTTCTAAATTTCATAAAATGTACCTATAATAAACAGGAGAGAAGATGTCCTGGAATGAAAAAAAGAAGCATTAGGAAGTATACCTGAAATGTAGCAACCATTCAACACAACACAGCAGAGAGGAGAAATGCGAAATTTAGCATTTCAATGCCTAGCAGGTTAAACGACGGGCATTTACACAACTTAAGAGATGTTTAGCATTTGTTCTCAAATGCATGTTGCATCAGTTTTAAGATATGCGACTTGTATTCCGCATAAAAGTTTAGATGGCATATATTGTAATGGTCAGCAAATGTTGTTTTGTGGTACTAATTACCTCAATTCACTTGCATGATAACAAAATGAGATGATCCAAAATTCACTACAAACAGTTTTCAAAAGAGAGCATCAAATAGAGATTGATGAATAAATGGCACTTTAGCCTATGGGAATATTTGATGAAAAAGGGAAGAATGAGCTAAATTAAATGGCAATATTATTTTCCCTACACAGAAACAAGTTCATGGTAGTTGTAGTTATTTCAAGTCAACATTCACCACACTTGCAAAAATGTAACTTGAACAAACCTTGCGTAAATCTGCTGTAAAGAGAGAACAGACAGAAGGTAAACGCATATATAATATTTGGAGTATAAACACTTACAAGCACCATAACATCATGTGCAATGTGATGACTATTTAATGCTGTTATCATCCATCTCAATACATTCAAACAAACAAGCCAAAGAACATGTTACTGATTTGTTTCGGTGACCATTCTCTCTCTGTGAAATGGCGGATTTTGGGACAAAGCATTACGGAGACAATAATATATTTAAATTAAATTAAATAAATAAAAGGAACAAATTAAATTTAAAAAAGAAGGAAAAGATACAGGGAGACCAACAAAAAACGTGCTTGACTTCTGGGAACCAGCTTCAGTGTTGTGCTGTTCTGGAATGGCAAGGAATCATGATCTGAAATTGTGTGTGGTTTGTGGTGTAGTGGTCAGGTGTTAACAATTGTGTAATTTCCATCAGGTATGTCATTGATGATTGGTAAATTGTTACATTTGTAAATCTATACTAATATAATAAAGAGAGAGCCCAAACCTTTGCGGCGGGTAATCTCAGGAACCACAGCACCAATCACAACACCCAATACAGCGTTGGAAAGGGCAGTTGCAGCAGAAGGACATAGGCTATTCAGACGCATACCATCTACATTTAAAAGGTAAAAAAACCATGCCAGCAAAGTACTCCCTTCTGGGAGTGTCTGCGTTGTGCTGTTAGCGTGTGGTCGGGGCGTGACAAACGCTGGGGGCGTGTGGTACGTTCCGCCCTTCATGTCATGTCTCATATCACGTGCTGTGGGCGTGTGCGGGGCGCGGGAATACGGGAAAAAAGTGAGCGTTGTGCCCAATATTTCATTGTTTTTTCCTCCCAGGTTCTGTACATTCCAGCTCCGGGTGTGCTTGCCCCGCGCTCCCAGTGACGTGCACCTCCTTTACTGTATGGAGGTCAGGCATGGCACTATTCCCAAGGGCCGGAAGGAGCGCAAACAGGGGCATTGTGCAGGAAATGTAATCTTGCCTTAACTTCCGGTGACGCTTGAAGCGCACACTGGAGATTTTCCACTTCTGATGCGCGCAGGCCTCGCGCCACGCACATCCGGACACAAGGCCCGCCTCCACGGAAATAGTAAGAAAGGGACTATCCCTCCCCCGGGAATATGTGAAGATATTCCGCAAACCAACATCCCGCATACCATCACTCCGCAATTTTTATAACGTGGGACTATTACTCCGCAAAGACATAATTTCTAATACTTTTACAACGCATATGACTTTATCATGCATGCCATTATAACACAAATGCACGTGTGGTAAAGTCATATACATTGTAAAAGTACATTATTAAAACATCAAATATATGTTTGTATATATCTGTATTTATATATATATATATATTCACTGAAAAAACCATAGGTTATAGACCATATATAGTTAGGAATTAGCATTTACAAAACCTTGAAAATTCACTGAAAAAACCATAGGTTATAGACCATATATAGTTAGGAATTAGCATTTAAAAAACCTTATTTTACTCACACAAAACCATTGAAATTCCATATATAGTTAGTTGCACTAACTATATATTGCGCACCCGCAATCCACTGCTGATCATGTCACATATTACATCATTCATGACATGGTCAGTGACATCACTGATGACATCACTGATGACATCTCAAATGACATCACTGATGACATCACTGATGACAACATCCAGTGACTATGTTTCTGTAAAGTTAAAATATGTCTTACATATTGAAGAATGAGTGGATGTATAAGTGTCTGGACGAAGGATTTAGTAGGTGCATGACTGAATGTATGAGTGAGTGATTAAATGTGTCTCACTGAGTGCATGGGTTAGTGACTAAACTGTCTTAATTTGTGCATCATTATGTCTGTTGTTCTGTAAACTGCTGCATGTGTTGATCAGTAGCTATATGAGTAACTATATGGGTTATTGATTGATTGCCCAAGTATTTGCATGGGAGACTGAGTGTGTGTGTGGCTGGATGGGAGGTGTGTGACTCTGTACAGATCAATGTGTACTTGTATCAATGATTGTATAAGAGAGTAAGTATGTGTTAGTATATGGTTGAAAACGTAAGGTGCTCTATGTTTAACTGTATAGAGTAGAAAATGGAAGTGTGATTGATTCTTTACAGGACTGACTAGGTGTGTGAGTAACTCCATGGATGAGTGGCAGAGTGTGAGTGTCTGTATAGGTGTATGAGTGCATATGATTGTGTTGTAAACATGAGTGATTGTATGTATGAATGATTGTATGGGTGAATGAGTGAATGTGTGTGTAGACGTAGGAATCAGTGAGTACGTATGTAGTAACTAGTATTGGTGTGTCAATGGTTTCAAAAATTATACTCTGTTTTTAACACTGGGTGAAACAGAGGTTATATTAAAATGTGAAGAGATGCATTGTATTGTCACATGAATAATATCATCAGTGATGTGGTCATTGATGTCAAATGAGATGTCATCAGTGATGTCATCAGTGATGTCATTTGAGATGTCATCAGTGATGTCATCAGTGATGTCACTGACCATGTCATGAATGATGTAATATGTGACATGATCAGCAGTGGATTGCGGGTGCGCAATATATAGTTAGTGCAACTAACTATATATGGAATTTCAATGGTTTTGTGTGAGTAAAATAAGGTTTTTTAAATGCTAATTCCTAACTATATATGGTCTATAACCTATGGTTTTTTCAGTGAATTTTCAAGGTTTTGTAAATGCTAATTCCTAACTATATATGGTCTATAACCTATGGTTTTTTCAGTGAATTTCAATGGTTTTTTAATAGCAAATATCATAAGCTGTCGAATGTCAAGTACGTGGTAAGTGAAAACATTTTCGTGTTTATGCACACTGATCTGCTTTGAATGGTGCCCCCCCCCCTCATTTCTATTAGGAGTACTCTCTCTTTGCAGATAGTGAAAGGTAGTTAACGCAGGCCTTTGCCCCCGTTGTAATCCATCGTGCCTGCTTCTCTCTCCATTTGATTGATTGTTATCCAAGTATTTACTGTTTTAGAATTAGTTCTCTTTGGTTCATTCTCTATTTACAAACAAACACAGAGTCGCAATACTCTGTTTAGTCTTTGCAGATAACGAAAAATCGTGTAAAAAAAAGAAAAGGAATCGAGCAAAATCAGTAGGCCACTAATGGGATCTCTTTTTGACCTCGCTAAAATAGAAACATTAGGAACAACCCCTCATGACAAATACAAAACTAGTGAGATGAACTGAACTCCACACAATGATGGCTGCAAAACAGCTCGGCTCCGCCACCCACCCCGCCCAAAATAACGATAAAGAGCGGCTGCCATGATTGGTTGCGGAATGGCCACGACGGAGCTACGAAATGATGCTGCTCTCATGCTAACCCCAGCTTCAGTCTGAAACATCCAGAAACACTGTAGACTACCAATTCGATCAGTTCCGGTAGCGCCCCAATGTAACCCGGTAGAGAAGAACTAGCCCTCCCCTCTTTGACTGATGGTTCTTGTTGCCTGTCCCTTCTGTTGTCATTTAACAGAACTATTTAGCCTGCTGAAAGGGGTTGTGTTCCGACCGCTGGTTGGTGGAGACATTTTGACTATATTCTGGACCTGCGTTGTCGCGTAATGCGTCATATGACGCGCCGCGTTAGCGCATCCGGAAGTCATCCGGGGCGCGCAGCGCGTAACGTAAGCATAACAAGTCATGTGACTTGTTAATAAAACTTTTCATTGGTTCATTTTACTTTTCTTATTGTAATGATGAAAGGCTTGGTCATATGACCTAAAAATTACGCTTTTCATTACTTCCGAACATTATTTTTTCTTAAATATATGTTATAATGTTCCAGACTAATGTACTTTCCCGGAAATTTTACAACTGTCCTGCAAGTAAAATATATTCTTTTTTCGAGAAAAAGAGCGTTTCTTCGTCCCATGATGGAGCCGTTGAGCAAAAGAGGGTCGACCTGCTGTCTTAGTCGCCGATACGCCTGAATATGAGATTCTTATCGATCACTTTATGTTGCAGGAATAGAAAACACAACAGCCCTTGACCATTTATCTTTACTGCGTTCCTTCGTATTATACCTTTTACCCTTCATGTAATTGGTCTGCTTTATTTCACTTGCCTTTTAATGATTCTAAAACAGTGACTATTATTACAAACTTTACCAATGTATATACTACTACCATGTTTTCTTTTAAAAACCTTTATTGTGAAAATGTCATTATACAAATACGAGCCTATAACCACGTGGGCCGGCCACGGAGCAAACTGTAATCGTATGTGATGAGTAGACATTTACACTGTAGAGGAACGTAACGGGCGGGCCATTAGGTTGCAAGAACTAAGGTGTCTAACAGTTACGGAATCGGTGGACGTACATTTTATAATTAAAATACGACAGGGCCAGTTACAATAAAATTATCTAGATATACATTTGCGGGCAAGTACCATGGGTGACGTTAATTCGAACTTTCAACAGTACAGTAATCAATAACACATCAGAACTTAATATCAATAGGGATGTCGAAATATTCAATCAATTCTCGTCCCCGCCCGCCATGTGCTTCAAAACTGCATACGTATCTCGTGATTTCAAGGTTCTGCAACCAGTACACAACAAGGAGTTACGAGTCCCATTTATTCCGGCGCCATTTTGGGCGAGGACGGGCAGGTCCAGGATATAGTCAAAATGTCTCTACCAACCATCGACTATGATGATGTTCATATGCTGTATTTATTAGAGTAACACTCATCTGTCCACATGAAATTAATTTGCCACAATCTAAACATGTCATTTTAATCTTTCCAAAGTTCTTCTAAAAATTTGGGACCGTTTCCCTTGCCTCTGAAGCTCTCAGTGCCACTTCTTTGATGAATGTACTAGCAGGTCAGGGGTTCTCCTCCAAATCTCTCTTTTATGCAGCACTATAATTAATTGGTGCCACCTCTCCATATGACGATGCATGGTATAGTTACCACAACTATATTTTTTTTCGGTTCCTCTGGAGAGTTCATCGTGGCAGATGAAGCGTGTAACGTACCGGGCATTTACCTTTTTTTGCATGTACAGGAAAGGAAAAAAAAATCGAGCGTCCGAGTTCTAAGGTGTCCCAGGGCCATTTTAGTGGACCAGGCCCAAATCCAAAGAACAGGCCGCCATTTTGAGAGTCCTGTTGCAGCCGCCTGTCGCTGTAGCATCAAGAGCAGCCGAAACTCAGCTGAATGGCAACTGAAACGGTAAAGGGGCGCCCCACTACAGCAGACGAGCCAGGCCCAAATCCAAAGAACAGCTATCTCACAGGCTAATGGGGCGACCCACGCCGAGTTTCAGCATTGTAGGATGACCACACAAGTACAGCAACTTGCTAGACATCACCTCGGTGCCATCCGGATCTCGGCGCCCCACTGCAGATGAAGTGCCTCTCAACTATGAAACCACCACGGTGACATCCGGATCTTGGCGCGTTGTGCTGCCTTCGGCCTATTCGCACATCGGTCCGCTACTGACGCCATCTCACAGGCTAATGGGGCGACCCACGCCGAGTTTCAGCATTGTAGGATGACCACACCAGTACAGCAACTTGCTAGACATCACCTCGGTGCCATCCGGATCTCGGCGCCCCACTGCAGATGAAGTGCCTCTCAACTATGAAACCACCACGGTGACATCCGGATCTTGGCGCGTTGTGCTGCCTTCGGCCTATTCGCACATCGGTCCGCTACTGACGCCATCTCACAGGCTAATGGGGCGACCCACGCCGAGTTTCAGCATTGTAGGATGACCACACCAGTACAGCAACTTGCTAGACATCACCTCGGTGCCATCCGGATCTCGGCGCCCCACTGCAGATGAAGTGCCTCTCAACTATGAAACCACCACGGTGACATCCGGATCTTGGCGCGTTGTGCTGCCTTCGGCCTATTCGCACATCGGTCCGCTACTGACGCCATCTCACAGGCTAATGGGGTGACCCACGCCGAGTTTCAGCATTGTAGGATGACCACACCAACTTGCTAGACATCACCTCAGTGCCATCCGAATCTTGGCATCTCAACGCCTAGTGGTATCTTCCATACAAAAAATATTGTTACGCTGCCTTTGGCCCCATTCGCACATCAGTCCGCAACTTAGACATCACCTCGGTGCCATCCGGATCTTGGCATCTCAGCGCCTTGTGGTGTCAGTCAGAAAATATTGTTGTGCTGCCTTCGGCCTATTCGCACATCGGTCCGCTACTGACGCCATCTCACAGGCCAACGGGGCGCCCCACGCCGACTTTCAGCATTGTAGGATGGCCACACCAGTGCGGCAACTTGCTACACACCACCTCGGTGCCATCCGGATCTTGGCATCTCAGCGCCTTGTGGTCTCTTCTACACCGGAAATATAGTAGAAAATATTGTTGCGCTGCCTTTGGCCCCATTCACACATCAGTCCGCTACTGACACCATCTCACAGGCCAACGGGGCGCCCCACGCCGACTTTCAACATTGTAGGATGGCCACAGAAGTGCGACAACTTACTAGACACCACCTCGGTGCCATCCGGATCTTGGCGCGTTGTGCTGCCTTCGGCCTATTCGCACATCGGTCCGCTACCGACGCAAACTCACAGGCCAACGGGGCGCCCCACGCCGACTTTCAGCATTGTAGGATGGCCACACCAGTGCGGCAACTTCCTACACACCACCTCGGTGCCATCCGGATCTTGGCGCGTAGTGAAGCTGCAGCAGCTGCAAATAAGCTTCAGACAGTGTTACAACCGCTGCTCAGAACTCTCAACTATGACACCACCTCGATGCCATCCGGATCTTGGCGCGTTGTGTTGCCTTCGGCCTATTCGCACATCGGTCCGCTACTGACGCCGCCTCACGTGCCAACGTATTTTCTCCGCATTTTATACCCTATGCCGCATAACAGGTCATGTGACTTGTTTATAAAACTTTTCATTGGTTCATTTTACTTTTGGTTTCCTAATGATGGAAGGCTTGATCATATGACCTAAAAACAACACTTTTCATTGGATGAAAACTTTTTTTTTCCCCCAAACGATGAAAGCCCCACCTTGTTTCTGGATGTTTCAGACTGAAGCTGGCGTCACCATGAGAGCACCACCATCTCGTAGCTCCGTCGTGGTCATTCCGCGAGCAATCATGGCAGCCGCTCCCCACCAGAAGCCTGCAGGAGTCGGGGCCCCCAAAACTTTTGATGAATTCTCAAGGCGGAGGGGACGCTTTCGAGAATGGGGTCCAAGACCTAGCAGACAAGCGTCCGATTTCCAAGGTGTCCCAGGGCCATTTCAGTGGACCAGGCCCAAAAAGGAAACAGCCTGCCGCCATTTTGAGAGTCCTGTGACAGCCGCCTATCGCTGCACCGCAAGAGTGGGCGCAACTCAGCTGAATGGCGGATTTTGACACAGTGGACCAAAAGCGGACGGAATGGCAACTGAAACGGTAAAGGGGCGCCCCACTACAACAGACGAGACTCCACCTGGAGAGGCCCGTTCACGCCGCCTCCCCCGGGGCGCTCCACGCCGTTATTCGGAGCAGCATTGTAGGATACCAAAACCAGTGCGGCAACTTACTGGACATCACCTTGGTGCCATCGTTCTGCTGCCTTGGAACTATTCGCACAACAGTTTGCTACTGATGACCCACCCCCCGCGACGCCCCACGCCGTTATTTGCTGGGTGGCAACTTACTAGACATCACTTTTGTGTCATCTAGATTTCGGCGCGTTCTGCTGCCTTGGAACTATTCGCACAACAGTTTGCTACTGATCACCCACCCCCCGCGACGCCCCACGCCGGAAATCTGGACGTTGTGCTGCGTTGGGACTATTCGCACAGCCGACCGCTACTTCGTTGTTTTTCTCTAAAAATGTTTATATGTTATTACTATTTTTGTTTTCTTGTATATATTTATAAATTATTAAAGTTTTATAATCTTACTACTTTGTCGGAGTGCTATATATTTTTAATGTGACACATAATTGTAAAAACTTTGATGTACAAAGAGTCATCCCTGGAATCTTCCGCTTCACGCTCGGTCCCCTCCCCAATCACAATACAGGATGGTTTTCAGATAATAGCAACGCTTCTGCTGTGACGGATCTCATCGAGTGTGGGCCTTGATCTACTATAACTCCTTTGAAGACGGGTGATTCTTTACAGCTGTGGCTATAAACTACATCTGCAGGGCTAGCTGATAGCCTAGGACCGGCCTGGACAATCGGACACAGAGGAAAAGGAGTGTCAGAGGGTGCGGTAGTGAATAGGGCGAAAGGGAGGTGTCGGGCGGGCACAGGGTGTGATTCTCAGGGAAGAACAGCGCAGATGGGGGGAGGTTTATTACCCATGCATAAAACAGAGAGCGGGGGTGACCACTGCCTGGGGGAGATGCTTGCGAGGGTGGGGAGCCATGCTAAGGATCGACAGCGTGCACAGAGTGGATCTGGTCAAGGCATCTAAAATGGCTGCCGTGCACGACAAAAGTGTGGCATTTGAAAAAAGACAAGATGGCGCACACAATGTTTTTCAACAATTCCTGATTTCCTTCGAATCGAACGTTAACAGACGTTGGGGCATATTACCAAAGTTAAGCGATATTTATCCCTAACGATGCATTGCAAAGATTTTTTTACCGTCAGAAATTATCGCAGATAAACCTTGCTATTATCAAGGTTTATCGCAAATACGATAAAAAACGAGCGCAATGCATTAATATCGCTGAAAACTCCGCGATATTCATGCATTACCGAGCTAATGCTCTTAGCCATGTTATCCACCTCCCATTGGATAACATGGCTAAGAACTGCTCAGGGCAGCTGTTACTTTTTGGAGATATTCGCGCTTATCTCGAATATTTCCAAAAGTTGATAATAGGAGATAGCGATGTTAGCGACTGTTTCCAGTCGCTAACATCTTGGCATGCCCACTTTGCATGTCATTAGTGATAAATATCACTCACATGCAAAGTGGGGCCCAAGATGGTCGCTATCTCCTACTAGCCGTCGCTAACTGGTGCTAGCAACAGCTACGTAATACAGATATAATTTTATCTCCGCGAAGCGGAGCGCTGTTACAGATATATATCTTGTTTTTGAACGTTAATTTCTCAAAATGCACTGAAGCACATATATTGAGACCTAGCAAAGGCACATCGGGCTACCAGTCCCTAATATTTTACCAAGTTTCGTGCAAATCCATTCAGCCGTTCGATTATTATTATTATTTATTTTTTTTGCCCCGCGGGGCCCTTTTAAAACCTCCACATCAAACCTAGGGGATCAGCGAGGATCTACTATGCCCCCTTATGGTCATTTGCCCCTTCGCTTTGGCCTCCTCTTGTCTCTCGATCCTACCGAGAGACAAGATGGCGGCCGCTACGGACTGTTTGGAATGTTTACAGACACCGGAGAGCCAATCAGCTTCGCTTCGCAAAGCTCCGTAACGCGAAAAGTACGCGAAGCGGTCCGCTGTTACAGATATATATCTTTTTTTGAACGTTAATTTCTCAAAATCCACTGAAGCACATATATTGAGACCTAGCAAAGGCACATCGGGCTACCAGTCCCTACAATTTTGCCAAGTTTCGTGCAAATCCATTCAGCCGTAAGATTATTATTATATTATTTTTTTTTTGCCCCGCGGGGCCCTTTTAAAACCTCCACATCAAACCTAGGGGGTCAGCGAGGATCTACTATTCCCCCTTATGGTCATTTGCCCCTTCGCTTTGGCCTCCTCTTGTCTCTCGATCC
Organism: Lissotriton helveticus; assembly: GCF_964261635.1. NCBI lineage: Eukaryota > Metazoa > Chordata > Amphibia > Caudata > Salamandridae > Lissotriton > Lissotriton helveticus. The sequence goes on along the minus strand of NC_136068.1, from coordinate 1,841,870,119 downwards.
TACCGAGAGACAAGATGGCGGCCACTACGGACTGTTTGCGGCCACTACGGACTGTTTGGAATGTTGACAGACGCCGGAGAACCAATCAGCTTCGCTTCACAAAGCTCCGTTGCGCGAAAAGTACGCGTCCTAGGCCGCTGCCCGGTCCGCGCTTACAGATATATATCTTTTTTTAAACGTTAATTTCTCAAAATCCACTGGAGCACATATATTGAGACCTACAAAAGGCACATCGGGCTACCAGTCCCTACAATTTTGCCAAGTTTCGTGCAAATCCATTCAGCCGTTCGGGCTAAAAGTGAGGCCAACCGCCCTATGGAAATTAACATGGGAAAAACGCGTTTTGGGACCCCCCTTTTTTCTCGGCCCCCCCTTGACGAACCCCCCCAAATTTTCAAAGGCTGCTCAGAAACAAAATGTGCCATTTTCCTGAAAATTTCAGCCAATTCCGTCCACAAACGGCAAAGTTATTAGACATAGAATTTTCAAAAATCCCATAGAGAAAAAATCCTAACTATATATACCTACTGGCGACCGCCAGTAGGTAATGTATATATACACATTTTCTAAATTTAATTAAAACATTTATTCTTTTAAATTGCATTATTTATATTATTTTTATTAATTATTTTATTTTATTACCCTTTACACCCTAAAAACTAATCCCACCCTGCTGCCTTTAAATACCCCTGCACCCCATAATCATAACCCACCCTTACTCCTTAAAATGCCCCAACACCCTTAAACACTAACCCATCTTAACCCTATAAATATACCCTGTACCCCAAAACCCAAACCTATTCCTAAACCCTATAAATACCCCTGTATCTCAAAACCCAAACCTACCCCTGAACCCTTAAAATACCCCTGTACCCCAAAACCCAAACCTACCCCTGAACCCTAAAAATACCCCTGTACCCGAAAACCCAAACCTAGCCCTGAACCCAAAAAATAACCCTGTACTCCCAAACCCAAACCTACCCCTGAACCCTAAAATATCTCTGTACCCCAAAACCCAAAACCTAGCCCTGAACCCTAAAAATACCCCTGTACCCCAAAACCCAAACCTACCCCCTGAACCCTAAAAATACCCCTATACCCCAAAACCCAAACCTAGCCCTGAACCCTAAAAATACCCCTGTACCCCAAAACCCATACCTATCCGTAAACCCTAAAACTACCCCTGTACCTCATAACCCAAAACTATATCTGAACCCTTAAAATACCCAAACACCCCAAAACATATACCTCAGTACCCTAAAACATATACCCCTATACCCATACTTACCTTATCCAAACATTTTTAAAAAAAACATGCTTTTACTATTCATGCACTCTCTCATTGATGGCCAGCACTGGCATACACTTTTAGACACACCTCCCGCCACAAGTTCTAGAATTGCGAACTTTAGAGCTGGGGAGCTACCTTCGAATCTCGGCATCAGCTCAACATCCTGTGATTCCAGTCAAATCGCTTTGTCTCCCCGTGCCTACCACAAATGAATGCGTTCTTCTGTAATGTAAATTGTGCTCATGCCATGTTGTCGAGTTCGCGCTATATAATATTACAAGGAAAAATAAAGTAGGGAAACTCGAGTTCACACACTACTGAACGCGCCCTCTTAAGTGCATCAGCAGTGCACTGTGAATCGGAGCGTTTCACAGGCCTGTCACAGATAAGAAATGCTATCAAAACGAAATCCTACAAAACAATATACTACTGGCCGGCAGCAATTCATACCCGGACAACGTCGGACGAGCTGCTAGTAAGCTTATAATGTGCATGAATCACCCCCGAAGGGGTAACTCAGCGCAGCAGAAACCAACAAGCGGGGTAGCCATAGTGTTGAATAATTAGGTTTTGGGAAGTTTTCTTTAAAACCTGTGCCAGTGCACCTTAGTATGTGAGTAGGAAGTTTGTTCCAGTAGCAAGGGGCCAGAAAAGAGAAGGCTCTGCGCCCGAGAACGAGTTTCCTGATTCGTGCTACAGTAAGAGATGACTTGTCCATCGATCTTAGAAGTCTGCCTGGCAGGTAAAGGATGAGTTTCTCCCTAAGGTATCTGGGTCCCTTGCTATTTAACGCTTTATGCACTATACAGCATATCTTAAAAGTGATTTGTCTATGCACGGGAAACCAATGGAGTGAGCGAAATAGGGGAGTAGAGGCAGATCTGGCTGGCATATTTTGATTTAGAAGTGATACTGTATTTTGAACCACTTGGAGTTTATCCAGTAGCGACTTGTTAATAGTGGCTAGAAAAGTGTTTCAATCGTCCAGGAAATTGATTACCAAACCCTAAACTAAGGTTTTGCCCATCGAAAGTGGGAGTAAAGGTAAGACTCTGCGCAACAGACCCGTTGCATGAAAGCAGTACCTGATCTTTCATAGCAAGAGTCTGGTCCAAGTGAAGCTCCTCCGCCTTAATGAAATCAGATTGATCAGGTTTAATGAGATGAGGTAGAACATTGTCCAATCTAGAGGCAAGGAATTTCGCAAAAATCTTGCAATCATAGTTCATTAACAAGATTTGGCGATCATTTTTACTCAAAGTGAGATCTTCACCAGGTTTTAAAATAATTGCGATGACTGCATATATAAAGGAGCCTTCAGGTTTAGAATTCAATAGAAAGGAGGATAAAAGCTCAGGTAAATGTGTTGCAAAAGTAGATGAAAAAGAAGAAAAGAGTTCAATGGAAAAGCCATGAGGACCAAGGGCTTTAGCTCTCTTCTGAGATTTGATGGCATCCAAAATCTCCTGAAGGGTTATTTCCTTTGGAAGAAGAGCCATAGCATCCTGCATGGAGGGAGGAGAAGGGAGACCGCCAGAAAATGACTGGACATGGTGTCTAGTGGGTTGAGTATCCTCAGTGTATAAGGAATTATAATATGATTGAAAAGCTTTAACAATGTCTGAATCAGAGTATAGTAAGTTATTAGTAAGACCATTGCGAATAGGACCAATAGTTTTCCTTTCTGATTTAACTTTTAAATAATTAGCTTATATTTTACCAGCTTTATTCTGACCCCTGTGAAATTTTGATTTTATTTTAAGTAGGATACTGCAAGCATCAATGGTAGCTAGCTTCAATAAAGTCCTAAAGGTGGGAGCAAGATTTAGATGTATAATAAGTTTGTTCAAGAAATCTAATATGTTTTAGAGTGGATAGATATTGGGAGCTCAACAGTTTCTTTCTTCTGGCAGTATAAGCAATGGTAAAGACTCTAAAAGAGGCGTTAAAAGCGTCAGAGTTGTTATGGATGAAAGTATCACTAGGCCTATTGAATTGAAAAAAATATTTTATAAAGGAAGTAGCTTCTAACAAAGTTTTGGTCAGATAATAAAGAGTTGTTGAATCTTATTTGAGCACGTTTGGGAGTAGCAAGGGTCAAATCAAACGAGGAAATATAAATGGGGCCAATCTCAGAGGATTGATTGGAGGAGAATAAAGATTTTGAGACCAAAATATAATCAATTCGAGACATGGTGTGATGTACATTTGAATAAAATGTAAACCCATAGGTATCAGGATTACTCATTTTCCATATATCATAGAGTGGACGAGAGGCAACGGCAGATTTAAATCCTTTATGCGATTTTTCTGGTTTTAATTTACATTTCTATTTCCTATCAGAAAAAGAGTCTAGCCAATCATTATAATTGCCAGAAACAATAATATTCGGATTGGTAATGGACGACAATTTTAGTTTAATATTGTGCCAAAATTCCGCATCAGATTTAACCGGACCATAGCTACTGAAAATAATTATCTGTTTATTATGGATAGAGGCATTAAGTAATACCCATCTTCCCCTTGAATCGTATTTAGTGGATAGAATTAAAATGTTTAAGGAACTGTGACATAAATTTGCAACACCACCCTTTAGGTCAACAGCAGGAGAAAAAACCTGACCACCCACTGATGTTTAAACTTAAATGATTCAACATCATTACAATTAAGTTTTGATACATGTGAAAGTACCTTTTGACGTTCAACAAGATGACCCAGACCATGGATGTTCCAAGAAACACCATTAAACATGTTGACAAATATAGACAGGTATGCAGGAACAATGATGAAGAACTGCAAAAACAACAATGGAAACAAAAAGACACCATTTGTCAAAAATTTAATAACATGGGGGAGCTACCAGAAAAATAATTAAGAAGAACAAATAGACACTCATGCACTTATAGGAACATGAAAAGAAGGATAAAAAAGGAAGACGAGAAAGGAATAAAGAATCAAGAGAGAGGGAATGGGAATGGGAATGGGAAGTAAAGGAAATAAGGAAACAAAGAGACAAATCAAGGACAAAAAGCCATATCTAAAGCAAAGCGAAAGAGAAATGATAACCAGGCATGTCGGCACCCAGAAGCAAGACCAACAACAGAGAAGAAAAATAAGAATAGATTAGATAGAATCAGGCCTTATGAACCATAATGAAGAATAGAACAAGAAACAAGAAGCCATGCAATAGAATCGATTTAAATTGTTAAGGACATTGTGCTTAAGTTTAGTCGGATCTTCAAACAAATGAGAGACATCATCATGAGTGATTTTGTAGCGACAGGGATGAACTATGCCATAGCAGATGTTCAGAGATCTCAATTGAGGGCGAAGCGCTAAGAACTTTTTACATCTGGAAATAGTTGTATTGGAGATATCTTGAGAAATGTAAATGTTATGAGCAGACCAAACAAGACGACATTTTTCTCTGGCAGTTGTCAAGAAGCTGATCAGATTGGTGAATTCCAATTAGAGCATTACAATACTGCAAGGTCTTGTAGATTGAAGTTGGGGACGACCTAAGCGATGTGCCCACGATGTGCCCGCTGATTATTTAGAGGAGCAGAAGACTGTAGGTTAAGAAGAGCAGGCAAACATTTCTTCAGGAATGAAGTGATCAGGGCCTTCTATATCCTCTGGTAGACCATATAGGCAAAGATTGTTTCCTCTATTGCGATTTTCAAGGTCTTTGGTATGGAGCTTGAGCTTTTGAATTTCTTGATTCAGCATGGGTATTTTGGTAGCCCTGTCCTGAAGGTGGGCCATGCCTTGTTCCATTTCAAGCATTTTGCTTTCCATAGTGATCCAATGGTCTTCAATTTGTAGCAGTTTTTCATTGGTAGTGTTCATAAACAGTTTGAGGGCAAGTACTTTGTCTAAGATTGTATCCAAGACCGGATTAGGAAATGACTGGATCGGAGATGGAGGATCATTTTTTACTCTTTTGGGTTTAGTGCCAGAGGAGGATGCTTTAGCAAGACTGAGCGAGTCGTTGGCCATATTGAAGACGTGCACTGTTCAATGAGAGAGCTTTTTTGAAGAAGACAGCCTGCCCATATAATAAGCAACTGATGCGAGAGTTCAATATCTTTGCATAAGGATTACACTCTCCATTAAGGAGAAAGGTGATTAGTTACATGCAGCAGGCATACAACATTTATGACAGATTGTGGAGCAGAGATATTATATTAATTCCCACTTGCATGCAAACGTTCAAAGGAACAGGGAGCAGAAGATATCTATCACAGCATAGGAAATCACATCAAATCCTTTCAGGCGCAGTTTCATAAAGGAGTGTGAGCACCAAAAAAAACCAAGATAATGCCACTAAATTCAGCAAAAAAGCAACATAATAAATTGTGGTGATCTATCTGCTTCACATCATTACTCCTTGTCATTGGAATCTAGAATGTATTATGTGATTCCTGGTTGAAGCATTCTATGTTTCACAGTTGCTTGAGGACGGCTGCAGCTGTGACCGATAAACCTTCTTCTTGAGATATTCTAGTCTCCACGCATCAACCAATATATTTGTATTTCACTACAATTTGGCGACGTTTTGGTCACAGCGAGGAATCCACGCTGATACAAAACTTTCTTTCAAACAAGGATTGAAAATTAAAGAAAAAAAGCAGCTCGACGAAAAACAGAGAAAACGTTGCCTTGTCGGGAGTAAAACAGGCCTGTATTCTTTTAATTTATAACAAGAGAAAAGCGCACAATTAATCTGGCATCTGGATTATTTATGACTGTTGTTCTGAGATAACATTGGGCTGAATCGTACATGACGAAGTAACATTGCAACCTGAAATCCAAAAGCTAGTCGTGTGCAGGAATAATTGCCTGTCAACCCCCAATTGAACTTAAAGTTAAAAGAAGCTAAGGTGAATTATAAATACTTATATTTTTAAGGATTGAGAGCGAGCACAATTTTTAAAAAACGTGACTTTGGATGATTTCTTGTGGCTTGAGCTTAGCACAGAAAACGATTAATAAGCTTCTTGTCATTTAAATAATTTTCATATTTGGAGGCAATGAAAGAAAATCTATTTTATGTGCAGCATTCAAGTTATTTAAAAGTCAATCTGTTGTTTGTGCGCGTGGAGCAGAACGCGTGGGAGAAGAGAAGCTTTACTGCATGAGGAACTGAGTGCGAGACTGCAATCCAAAGTGTTTTCATCCATTCATGCGCGAAGAATTGAGTGTGAGGGAACATCCCAACGATTTGAAAGTCACTGCATTTTTTTTCATGCACGAGATATTAAGCGCGAGTGAAGAGTTCAAACATTTAGTCTTTTTAAAGCGCTGTTAACCTATGAGAAAACGTGAGGTTATGTACAGCTTTAAAAAAAAAACACTGTCCTTTAGGCAGGGGCGAATAGTTATAAATTCACTCATTTTTTTTTCTCGTTTTTTTGTGTGGTCACAGAGAATGGTGATTTATTATGATTTACTATAAATAAATACCATTTGTTACGCGATTTTACTAAGAGTGAGATTTTGTAAACCCTGTTTTCATCAAACAAACTCTTTTGCTGATATCTCTTCGAATGAAAAAATAATAACATGCTCATTCAAGTACATGCTCTCAAATACTGTCATTACAAAAGGAAGTTGAGTTGGAACAAAGCCAAAAAACTCACCTGATACTGCTGTCTGTCTCTTGTTATAAAGTAGTTTCTGGAAGAGACTTAATGGAGTGACAACAAAAGAAGGACTACAGCTTGTATTCCTTAAAGACAAAAAAGAGTGACAACTAAAGAAGGACTACAGCAAGAGTGTAGAACGCGGACTATCTCAACAAAAATAATTTTACAAAGTTGCATGAAATTAATGTTGGGAATGTTTTAGAAATAGTACATCTGTGATGCCCACACGCAGACCCAAGTAACTCAAACGTATTCATTGGTTATATATATATAAAAAAAGATTCATTAATGCACTGTTTCAATCCAGGTATGGTTTATACACATATTTAAAAGGAGTAACATGTCCTGTTTCAAATGCATATCTGTGATATACACACGTTAAAAGGTGTAAATATTTATTAACAAGTTCTCTTTTAGTTTATGGTGATTGAGTTTTACATGCTAACATTGAAAAGTGTCTTATGAAAATACATTTTAAGACCTTTTTCTATACCTTTACTATTGAGTGTCATGGCTACTATGCAAAATGTTGGTGCTCCTTCTCCTTTTCTCCAGACTCCTGGTGACCCTCCAGTTCCGTGGCGGAATTGGTACAGGGCTTTTACTAAATATTTAGGAGCAATTGGTGGTAATAGATATCGGCCTGAATGAAAAAGGTTTCTTTTGGAACACAATTTAGGGTTTGAAGGTCAATCTATTTACGAGCATCTTCCACCCTATATAGTTCCACATGATCAGGAAGATTTGGATGAATTTGAATTAGCTGTAAAGAAACTAGAGAAACAATTTGATGTACAACCTAGTTTAATTGTTAACAGACATTAGTTTTTTACAAGACAACACTTAAAAGATGAATCCATAGTCACTTATGTTGTTGTTTTACGTATGTTGGCAGCAGAATGTGAATTTGAAAATTTCACTGATCAACTTATTTGTGATCAAATTGTTGTGCGATGCTATGATGAAAAAGTTCAAGAAAAATTACTCACTTTGAGAAATCCTAATCTTGCTGTAACAATTGATATAGTAAAGGGAATTGAGGTTTCACTTAAGGCACGCAAAGAACTCACGCGAAAGGCAAACAGTGGTGTGTCTGTAGTAAATGAGAATTCAGTTTCAAAGGAAAATAATAATTCAAAGAAAATAGTTAAACGAAAAGACAACAAACATAGTGTATTTTTTAGCAAAAACAATTTCTTTTTTCACAAAAGAACATCACAAAAGAACATTTGTTTTCGGTGTGGAAATCCAAAACATACCCCTAATGGTAGATCCTTGTCCTGCAAGAAGTGTGAAGTGTAATTTGTGTAACAAAATTGGGCATTTTGCAAAGGTTTGCCAGACTCCCAAGGATAAAATAAATTCTGTCATTGAAGGGGATCAAAGTGACAGCTCAGAAGAAGAACAGTCTTGTTCTAGAGGCATTAGAGACATGATTGGCGTAGTTCAGGATGATGAATCTGATTGCGTATATAGAAACTGATGGAAAAAATTTGAGACTACTCATTGATTCTGGTGCCAGAATGACAATGATAACTGATGAACTGTTTGATGAAGTTTGGGGTAAACGTAGTCTTTTTCCTCCAGATAGATGGAAGAAAGATTGAGTTGTCTGGATATTTTGAATGTGAACTCAAATTTAAGGGACGCACAAATTTTGGGAAAGTTTACGTTGCAAAAAAGGGATTAAATACACTTGGCTGGTATCATCAGGGCCTGTTTGGCATGACACTCCGACCTGGGAGAAAAGTACAAGTGTCTTTAGTAACCGATGATCAGGAAAGCGGGGATACTGTTGAGAAACATGAGAATAGCAATACCATCGAGAAATATGATAATAGCAGTAAATGGTTTCAAAAGTTTCCTAAAGTCTTTGAAGACAAGCTAGGGAAAATAAAAGGATTTAAACATAAAATTAAAGTACAGGAAAGTGTGACACCAATTAAACACAAGTTGAGAAATGTACCTTTTAGCGTATGTCAAGATCTAGCGGACATCCTTAAAAAAATGTGTGATGATGGGGTGATAGAACCCATCGAATCGTCTTCATGGTTAAGTCCATTGGTGAACGCAATAAAAAAAAAAGGTAAATTAAGAGGGTGTGTTGACCTGAGGAGGTTGAACAAAGTAATTTGGGTCGACTCACATCCTTTACCTAGGATTGATGATATCATCAGTACATTTTCAGGTGCTAGTGTTTTTTCAAAAATTGACCTAGCATCTGCATATCATCAGATTGTACTTGATGAATCCTCAAGACACCTCACGGCATTTGTATCTCCCATGGGCTCTTTTCAATTTAAACGGATGCCTTTTGGGCTGTCATCAGCAGCATCCGTTTTCCAACGTGTTTTGGAAAATGTATCGCAAGGAGTTGACGGGGTAATAACCTATCAAGATGATATTTTAGTTGCAGGGGAGAATCATTTCATTCATGACAAACGCATGCCTATTGTATTAGAGAGATTGCAAAAATGTGGTTTCGTAGCAAACCGTGAAAAATGTGAGTTTGCAAAGGATTCAATAGAGTATCTAGGTCATGTAATAGCAAAACAAGGAGTTGAACCTAGACCAGGTTTGATTGTTGCTATTTCCAAGGCTCCTACACCTAAAACTAAAGAGAATGTGGCTTAATTTTTAGGACTCTGTGAGTTCTATTCTAAGTTTATCCGAAAATTTTCGGCAAAAACAGTAACATTAAGAGAATTGCTGAAAAAAGACAAAAAATTTGTATGGGAAAAAAATTGTCAGGAAGAGTTTGATATTCTGAAAAAAGAAATTATTTTAGCTGGTGTTCTTGCACCATTTGACCCATCCCAGGAATGCATTATTACTGTAGATGCAGGTAATGATGGGCTTGGTGCCACTATCGCACAAATGAAAGAAAAAAATGAAGTAACCATTGGGTTTGCTTCGAGGTCACTAAGACAAAATGAAAAAATATTTTCAGTCATTGAAAAGGAACTTTTGAGCTGCTGTTGGGCGGTTGAGAGATTTAAGTGTTTCATTTGGGGAAGAAAGTTTGTGCTTAAGACGGACCACAAACCCTTGGTCAGTATTTTGAGTGGAATCACCATAAAAGACCATACCCCAAGAATTGCACGATTCAGTTCAAAGTTATTGCAATATAATTTCACTATTGAGTACATACCCGGTGGTAAGAATATAAGGGCAGAATATTTATCTTGTTCACCCATAAGTTGTACAGAGTTTCATGAAAATGGTGATGAAAATGATGAAGAATGTTTCATTGCGAGTTGGACATTTGTCATGACACTACTTTCAGTGAACAGGAGTGGTTTTCTGAATCATTGAAAGACATGGAATTAGAAAATGTAAAAGAGTTTGTTATGTCTGGCTGGCGAAAAGAAAGAACACTTTCACAAATTTGCAACCTTATTTCAAGATAGCTGATGAATTGTCTATTGAAGGCAAGGGGATGTTGGTACGCGGAGATAAATTCAGTCCACCTGTTTCGTTGAGAGAGAAAATTATGAGGGACATGAGGGACATTTAGGCCAAACTATAACTAAGAGAAAAATCAGGGATAGTTATTGGTGGCCCGGAATGGACTCTGCCATTGTTGCTACTGTCGGTAATTGTGTAGTTTGCGCAACAAGTGACAAAGGCCTAAAAACTGAAGCAGTTCCTTTACAGCCAGTTGATTTACCAAGTACTGTTTGGTCGAAGTTAGCTATAGATTTTATTGGCCCTTTTGGCACACTCCCAAGGAAACTGAGGTTCCCTATTGTTGTTGATTATTACAGCAAATGGTGGGAGGTAAAATTCGTAGAAGAACCCAATACTCTCAGGGTCATTAAGTTTTTGAAAAACTTATTTATAAGAGAAGGATTTCCTAAAGAGATTGTTTCGGACAATGGTGTCCAGTTTGTGTCTAGAGAGATGAGAAGTTTTCTTGACAACAATGCGATCAAACATAGGTGTGTGGCTCTATATCATCCTCAAGCCAATGGCCTAGTAGAAAAAACGAACCGCACATTAGTCGAATGTATTCAATGGGGGATACAAAACAAGTTTGATATTTGTAAGGCTGTTGAAGAAATGTTTGGTCTCATAGATGCTGTCCAAATGTGATTTCTGGTATTTCACAATTTGAGGTCTTACGAGGACGGCCACCTGCCTCAAGACTATGTCCTGCTTGGTTGAGAGAATTTCAACATAAAAATGATCATATGCTAAACATGGACAAAGTTGTGAGACCTAAGGTGGAAGAATTTCAAAAGAAAATGAAAAATCATTATGATGCCACCCACAGGGTAAAATCTCTGGAAGACAAATTTAAAGTTGGTGAATGGGTCCGCATTAACGATTCTAATCATGTTCCTAAAGGTTTGTCAAAATTTAAATCTCCAGTCAGGATTGAGGTGGTGACGAAGAATGCGGTGAGAACTAGTAGAAATAAATGGTGGAATAAAGGAAGAGTGGTCAAGGTGGATACGTATAATGTTCTTTCTCAGGATCATGATGTTTCTTCCCATGATTCCAGTGTCTCAACTAAGACATCTTTCCATACTGTTCCTCCTACAGTTTCCTCTTCTGATATTCATGTTGCTGAACCAAAATCTGACTCCTATCCGTTGTCTGAACGTAGAACTAGTAGAAGAAATATAGTCAGACCTTCAAGGTTTCGTGATTAATGTCTCTATGTAACTACATTGCCTTTTCATTGCTTAGGTTTTCAAGTTATGTAATATTTCATTGTTATTGTATTATTTATATAATTAATAATTTTTGTTTAGTTACTTACTTGTGTAAAGAAGGGAGATGTGGTGATCTATCTGCATCACATCATTACTCTTTGTCATTGGAATCTAGAATGTATTATGTGATTCCTGGTTGAAGCATTCTATGTTTCACAGTTGCTTGAGGACGGCTGCAGCTGTGACCAATAAACCTTCTTCTTGAGATATTCTAGTCTCCTCGCATCAATCAATATATTTGTATTTCACTACATAAATGTACTAGGAGTGTTAAGCATAGAGCAGGTTCGAGATGAGCACCATATTGTGTATGCCCTTAAGAAAAAAAGGAGTTGTGAGGTCAGTGGGTCACTGATCCCATCCTTGTGTGCACACTAGTGTTCCTCTCTCAAAACAGAGGTTTCAAACTATGTTTGTCAATTGTTAGATACGCTTTTATTCAGCAAAATAGTTCATAAATGACTTTCATCTCAAATATGCAATTTTCATTAATTATTTCTTTTCAGCATTTTGGCACTGTCCTTCATATACATCCAATGCATTTCGGGGCACATTGTCTGCCCCTTCATCAGGGAAAGGATACTGAAATAAAATCAAATAATATGTAATGAACATGGAGTGAAATGGTCGATATGGGGGTGAGGTTTTAAACTAGGTGGATGGGGAAACTGGGGCGGAGTGTTTGGGGAAGGTTGGGTGCCGGGGTATATGGTCACCTTAAGAAATCCAAACCCGTGAGGAGGACGAAAAAGTACTCAGTATTATTCTTACGTGTGCCGGAGCTCTAATGATTCATAATTCTGAAAACAAAAGAGTAGTGTACATAAGTAATCGCAGCGTTACGTAGTTAGCTCTGTTCTAGGTTCCGTTGTTCTAATCGTTGGCTGGTTTATCAATAAACTAACCTGGTAAGAGGTAGTTAGAGTTCGTAGGTGTTCTGCTCATCAACGCCGGTCAGGACGGAGGCATCTACTGCCGCGTTTGATCACATTTAGTTGTTGCGATCACGTGTTCAAGGGTAGTGAAGAAAGACTCACACCCTCTGTTGTAGTGGAGTGGGGTAGTCTATTTTTTTTTTTTTAGAGGTGTTATTGGTCTAACAGGAGTATGTAGAGGGGTAAATAAGGGTTCAAAATGGTTAAAAAGGAGAGTGACTACTTTGTGTAAATGTGTTATGATGACGACAATTGACAAACATAGTTTGAAACCTCTGTTTTGAGAGAGGAACACTAGTGTGCACACAAGGATGGGATCAGTGACCCACTGACCTCACAACCCCTATGTTCATATACTAACGTCGCGGGACGCTTGACGTTACTTGTATAGCACCTAAAAACTCAACAAAAACTTTTTGAATCCTGCTGTGCATCTGCCCAACAATCATTTCACTTAAGAAAAAAAGGACATAACGAAAAGACGAGTCGGCAAAAAGAAAAAAGATACAGGATCATGGTTTCCAATGTTTGGGCATATGTGGCAAAAAAATGAAAAGAAAATGGCAAGGAAGGAAAAATCAGGCTCTCCGAAGATTTAATGGCATTTCCTGAAGAGTAGAATTCTGAAGCTATGTGCAGCAGATATGCCGCAACACTTATCTTTGTGAGACCAGCTTGAGGAGTGCTGGGCATCGTCTCAAAGCGGCCATTAAATAAGTCGGAAGCTCTGTGAGAAAATAGAGCTCATCGGCCCACCCCTTCTTGTCTCTGTGCGTAAGCCACGCCCCCCCAGAGAAGTTATTTTGTCTGGCCAAACAGCTGATATTTGTTCACCCATCCGCATGAGTTTTGTGAACTGACTGCACTCATTTACAACCTTGTTTTGCGGTCATGAGGGTACAGGGTGAACCTACCCCATATTCAAGTATCCCACAAAACGTGAGTCCAAAAATTACCTACCACCCATAGAGAGTATGAGGGAAAAACACACGACCTGCAGGAGGCCACAGACTCCTTTTGAGGACAAGAAGAATACTTCTGTGAGGATGTGGCTACCCCATGCAGAATTTGAAGGGGGATGTGAGTGAAAAATACTGATACGGCGTAGAGGCCCATCAGGTAAAAAAGCTCCAGGGGGATTTAAAAAAAATCATTAAAAAAGTATTACAAACTCATTTTCCCACCATATGTAGGGGGTAAAAATAAATTTTAAAAATCTTATGGGCTCAGCAAGCCATGCAGCGTTGGATAAAAAAAAGCACAGCACCAATGGTTGCCCTATGAAGTTAACACAAGGCTGTTGACTTCACAGGAACATACAGTACAATGTGTGCCAATGCACCCTAGCTGCTGCCTATAGATGGACATCTAAAAAGGGACTGTGGTACAATATTACATCACCCTCTGGGGCCAGCTGCAAAAGACTGCAGTACCACGAGTCATTACTAGAAGTCCTCATTGAGTCTGCAAACCTTTTCTTACTTCACAAGGACGTACGTTAATGGTTCATAACATAGCACCGATTTGTTCATATTTACTATCCAATGAAATCCATAAGTTTACATTTAATAATAAATAATAATCCTGAGCTTATATAGCGACCGGTTACACTAACCAGTGTGTCCCCATGCTAGTCAGTGGCCCCAGCATCCCACCTTTACAGCTTCCGGGATCCCGTCCACATAACTAGTCCCTAGGATAGAGAAAAGTTTTTAATTCCCTCCGGAAAGCCACCTCCGAAGTCTCCACACGGAGGCTGAGGGGTAAGGTATTCCATCTGCGTGCCGCCAGGAAACGGAAGGATCTACCTCCCATTCTGGCCCTTCTGGATTTGGGAATCTGCATCAAACCAGCACCCTGCGACCGCAGCAGCCGAGTAGGAGTGTATGATGTGAGCACGTTGCGCATGAAACAAGGGCCTTTCCCCTGCGCAATCCTATGGCTGACGCAGAGAGCTTTAAACTGGATGTGCTCCCTAATAGGCAACCAGTGAAGAGTCTCCAGAGCTTTTTTAGAGGCGTATCTCTTAGGTAGCATCAGCACCAGTCGGGCGGCAGCATTCTGAATATGCTGTAGTCTCTGAAGACACCTCACATTCGCTCCCAAGTAGAGGACATTCCCATAGTCCAGCCTGGAAGTACCCAAGGCATGGACCAGGGCCCTTCTAGCTGACAGAGGGAGCAAATCAAGTGTCTTTCTAAGACTACGCAGAATGCCAAAGCAGGTTCCGGCCACACATCTGGTGTGATACTGGAAGGAGATTTTAGTATCGATCCAGATTCCGAGATTTTTAACTTGATCCTTGAGTACAGGTAGAGGGCCCAATGATTGAGGCCACAATGCTGATGTCCAGACAGACGGAAACTTGCCCACAATCAGCACTTCCGTTTTGTCCCCGTTCAATCTGAGAAAATTATCGGACATCCATCCAGCCAAGTCTTGGAGACAGGACGCAAACCTGCTGGCTGCATGCTCAGCCGGTTGTGTCAAAGCCACAACCAGTTGCGTATCATCTGTATACTTCACCACTTCCACTCCATATTGCTCATTTATTAATGCCACAGGCGCCACATAAAAGTTGAAAAGGGTAGGGCTCAGACTGGAATCCTGAGGTACCCCTTGATTCAGTTCAAAAGCCTCCGACCTGTGGGGCCCTTGCTCAAAAAAGAGAAAAGAGTCCAGCCAGTCCCATGCCTTCCCTACCACTCCACCCTTCCTCAGACACTGTAGCAAGGTGTGATGCGCCACAGTGTCGAACGCGGCACTGAGATCGAGGAGAATCAATGCCATGGTCTGACCCTCAACCACATCTATCCGCATGGCCTCTGTGGAAAAGAGCAAGGCAGACTCCGTTGAGTGGCAGGCCCGAAAACCCGCCTGAGAGGGATGTAAGAGCCTATGAGCTTCAATATGTGCTGTAAGTTGCTGATTAACCAGTTTTTCAGCTATTTTGGCAAAGTAGGGAAGGAGTGATATGGGCCGCAAATTGATCAATTGGGTCATACTAATCGGAGGCTTTTTCTTAAATGGAAGCACCACGGCTTGTTACCAGGTTATCGGAACCCTACCAGATCCAAATGACAATGTTAACAGGTGACTAATATAAGGGGCTAACGCCTAAATATTTCCTCTCAGGATTTTAGCTGGAGCCAGGTCTTTAGGTGAGCCAGATTTCACACCTCTAGCTACTTTAATCAGCAGATCCTCATCAGGAACCATGAACGCCCTTAGGCAGTCATTTTCTATAGGTCCATCCACTGGTGTCTCCTCACTACCGGAACAAGCCCTAGCCTCCTTTAGGGAGGTAGAATAAACATCCTTCACTTTATTATAGAAGAATTCAGCTATCTGATTACAGGATTGCGCAGAGCCCGCCTCCTGTTCCCCAATAGAGGCCAGTGAGGATAGCTCTTTGTAAACCACAAAAAGTTCCTTAGCGGAACAGTCTGCCTTGTCAATCCGCTCAGTATAGTGGGCAGAGCGAATTTTCCTTATCAAGGCATGGTACCTTCTGAGGCTAGTTTTATACGCCCTTTCCGGGGCTGGCAAGTAGCCCTTTCTCCAGATTCTTTCAAGACGCTTGCATGCCGTCTTAGCCTCCCTTAATTCAGCATTAAACCTCGCTGCTCATTTAGTTCGCCGCATGGGACCCGTGCTGGACCAGGGAGCCGTCATATCTAAGGCAAGCTGAATGCGCTGGTCCAGGGCTTTACAAGCCCCATCAATTGCTGGGCCTAATCCTTCTGGTGGCCCATCCTGCACCAGGCTGGTGCAGAAGTTTTCTGGGGAGAACTTCGCCCCTTTTCTCTGCCTTTCATTGGTGCCTCCCACTTTCCCAGAGGTGTTTCCCGTGGTATACTTAATTTGGAATGGCACCAAAAAATGGTCCGTCCAAACCATTGGCACAGGAAGATCAATTTTAAGGGCTTCCCAGTTGCAGAATATAGGGAACAGCAGATGCCCTAACCGGTGTGTGGGTAGCTCAGATTTTAATACTAATTGCAGGGTTAACAAGTCTTGACGAACCTCTTGGGCCAGGGCATTAGAGGCATCGTCGAAATGCAGGTTAAGATCCCTTAACAGAATGAATTTCTCATACCGCATGGCTGGGGCCAGTAAATTATGTATGAGGCTAGCGGAAAATTGATTGCTGCCTCCCGGAGGTCTGTAAACAAGAAGACCTTTAATTATGTAGTTATTCGATACTGTTATGGAAAAAGTGCCAGCTTCACTATCGGATATGGTTACTGGCTCCATAGTACATTTAATATTGCCCTTACGGATCACCGCGATCCATCCCCCCCTCCCGCAGGGTCTATCCAACCTGCATATCCCATATCCAGGGGGCAGAGCGTCCAATATTTCAGGGGCCGAATTTATGTATCAAGTGGCATTAATTAAAATTCTGAATTTCCAAACAAACTAAAAGGAGGTAAGAAGAAAGACTCTGACAGTACTGCAAGGAATGAACCAATAGAATTATATGTTTGGTGTATCCACTGCATAGAGCTGTGAGGGCATGCCAAAGGCGATGCAAGGAGGATCGTAGAGTAGAGGCTTTGGCACAGGACATGGATGAAAGTCATAGCCTGTGGGGTTTTCTGGAACAGGAGGGAGAGCATAGAACACTACACTGATGACAGCATTTCCTGTGCTGAAAGTTCCTTTGACACAGCCAAAAGAGGTGCCCAACATTTTTTTGCCTGCTGGTAAAGGCCATGACCAAATTCCATGGCATAAGCCTAGAGCTGGCTGGGTACCGATGTTCCATGGTAAAATCTGTGGGCAACAAGAGTAGGGCCTGTGCACAGAGCTCTCTAAGCACAGCCAATGGAAAGCTCAATGAGTCGGGGAACAGGGGGGTGGCAGAAGGATATGGATGTCATCAATGATGATGTGATGTGCGCTAATTAATGTCATTTGAGATGTCATCTGTGAACTTAAGAGGGAAGTTTATGCACAGTGTATTGGCAAAAGTTAAGGTTGTGTAACTCCCCATAACTTTTCCAGTCAAACTGTAATGGGCGCGAAAGCTGGAGGGGATATGAAACACTGCTTGATGCTGTCCAGGTCGTCAACCATACGCAAATCAGTTCTGGCCCCACCCCAAAAGGGACAGCCCAAACTGAGCAGGAATACAAGCAACTTGGGTCAAATTTCAGCTTTATTGGTCAGGACCTATGCTGCCATGTACATACCCACATCAGTTAGGGTGAATTTCAAGATAGTAAATACAACCAGCCCATCCAGGAGAATGCCTAGACATGGCTTAGACTGCAATGCTATATCAGTATGCATACTTGCACGTTTTCAAGGCCGATAGGCCGAATTCCCCCTGTATGAACAAGCACATTCTTGGATACTAAAAACCAGGTGACGAGATGTGTCGACTAGTAACGGCGTGGAAGCATATGCAGATGGGTTTGAGACCTAGGCCGCCTAAGGTGTCTGACACACACTGGTGCTCAATTATGGGTTTTCTGCATAAATCGTATTTCCTTACTCCTGAGTACTGTACTCATGAACTTTAAAAGTGCTGCTACAGTGGAATTCTGTTGTCATCCGTTGTTTCAATATTCATATAACTCTTGGCTTTTGACTAATGCTATGATGTGATGCAGCCACTCAGCTGAACCTCAGGTTGTCTCGAGGAGCGATGAATGTTCCCCACTTCTGGGCAACTGCACCAAGCTCACAATATAACAAACACTCTTAATATGCATAATCACCTGGTGCTCAAATAGTCTCTTCAAACTCTCACCCAAATAGAAGTCTCTTTCCCTTCTGTGCTGTTTTATAACACTCTTAATGAACCCAAACAACCAAAACATAATAACAAAGATACTGAATAAAAATTAATGTCCTTCACCAAAAGTCAAGTAATGTGGATTAAACACTTGGCTGCTAGGCCTCACCCTGTGCTAAGCCTTTTTTTTGGCTATTTGGGGTAGTTGGCACTTAGGCCCCTGTAACTTTTTGTCCACATAAGGTTCCACGCCAAATTTGCGTCCCTTTCTTCCAGCATCTTGAGGGTTCTAAAGGTATAGTCTGGGTTTGTGTATTTCCCTGGAGGGGACCCAGAAATTAAGCCAAAATACAGCTACTTTTTTTTGTTTTTTAAATGGGAAAAAAGTGCTGCAGGAGAAGGCGTCTGTTTATTTCCCCCTGCAAATGGTATCAACAAAGAGTTTGTGGTACTGACATCCTCACCATCTTCTCAGCTTTCAGCGACAGGCAGAGTTTTGTCAGAAAACCAAAGTTTTCTACACAGTTTTGGCATTTTACTGGGACATAGCCTATTGTTGCAATATTTGTGCTTTCAACCTCCTTCCATTTAGTTGTGGAAATGGGTGTGAAAGCAATAAAGGATCCTGGAAAGCTAACAATTTCTGAAAAATAGATACAATCCTGAATTCTGAATTCAGCTAGGGGTCATGTTTCAAGTTTTTTTTATATAAACTAACAGTTGAAAATAAAAAGTATTGAAATTGAGTTGAAAGAAAAAGCCATTTGTGCAAAACCTTTCACCTGTAACTTCTTTAAGTATGACAGATTTTTAAAAACAATATACCATTACATCTGATGAACCCTTTTGGTTGTGGGGATATATAGGACTTGTTGGTTCACCAAGAACCAGAGGAAACCGGAACCAATAACTGAGATCCAATGGTATTTCATTGTAAACCAGGTATAGAGCTATTCATTTGTTAAAATATAAAGAGTGTAAAATAGGTACCAAGGAAACCTATATATTTCCAAAATTAGAACAAAATATAGAGTTTAGAAGCACTGGTTATTTGCACATCTCCAAAATTGTGAGTTCTCGTACAAGCATGTGAATTTGAGGTCATGTTTCAAAAGGACTACTTTTTTACAAATTGTCTTACATTTGGAAGGCAGAAATGCAAAGAAAGTCAAGTGGTAATAACATTTTGTATACTATTCTGTTTTCCTCTACGTCTCCCGATAAAAATGGTACCTCACGTGTGCGGGTAGGCTTAGTGCCTGCAACAGGAAACGGCCCAAAATGCAACGTGGACACATCACATTTCTTCTGTAAAAACTGACCCTTTTTTTGCAATGTGCCTATCTTTGGATTTTGAACGTTAGCTCTGCTGACACCTATGAAAACCTAGCAAATCTATATATTTATGAAAACTAGACACCCAGGGGAATCCAGGATGGGGTGTCTTGTGTGGTTCTCACCTGGTTCTGTTACCCATAACCCCATGCAAAACTCAAACTTTGTAAAACAAAACACATTTTCCTCACATTTCTGTGATGGAAAGTTCTGGAATCTGCAGGGGGCCACAGGCGCCCACCCACCCAGCAATCCCTAAAGTCTCTAGATAAAAAGGGTACCTCACTCGTGTGTGTAGGCCTAGTGCCCACAACAGGAAATGGCCCAAAATACAATGTGGACACTTCCATTTTTTCCAGTGAAAACTGACCTTTTTTTTGCAATGTACATAGTTGTGGATTTCGAACCCTAGCTCTGCCAGCACCCAGGGAAACTTAGAAAACCTATACATTTTTGCATACTAGACCCCCAGGGGAACCCAGGATGGGGTGACTTCTGGCTCTCACCTTGTTCCGTTACCCAGAATCCCCTGCAAACCTCGAACTTTGTAAAAAAAAAAAAAAAAAATTCTCATCATTTCTGTAATGGAAAGTTTTGAATTCTGAGTAGATCCACAAACTTCCACCCACCCAGCATTTTCTAAAGTCTCCCAATAAAAATTGTACCTCACTTGTGTGGTTAGGCCTAGTGCCTGCAACAGGAAGCGGCCCAAATCTTACTGTGGAGACTTCAAAATGATCGATTAAAAAAATACCTTGTTTTGCTTGTTTGTGTTTTGATCAGCAGCCATCTAGGAAAACCTACCAATCCGAGACATTTCTGAAAACTAGACACCATGGGGAGGCAAGGGAGGTGTGACTTGCGTGGATCCCCCAACGTTTTCCTACCCAAAATCTCCTGCAAAACTCACATTTAGATGACAAAAATCACATTTTCCTCACATTTCTGTGTGGGAAAGTTATGGGATCACTGGGCTGACACAAATTTCATACCACCCAGCGTTCCCCCAGGTCTCCCAATAGAAATGGTACCACACGTGTGGGTGGGCCAAGTTCTCACGACAGTCAAGGCCCAAAACATATTGGGGAGACATCAAAATGATCTTTTACAAAACAAACTGGTTTGGCAGATGCGTGTTTGATCCTGGGTTCGGCAGCCATCTAGGGAAACCTATCAAATCCATAAATTTCTATAAACTACATACCCAGGGGAGTCCAGGGATGTGTGGCTTGCGTGGATTCCCCCTACGTTTTTCCGCCCCAGAATCCCTGATTTATTTCAGCTAAATTTGAGGTTTGCAGGCAGGGCTGGTGCTAGGCATGGGCAGTGAGGGCAGTGTGGGCAGCTGCCGAGGGCCCCCGCCTAGCCGACCAACAAGGGGCCCTGCACTTCTAAAGCTCGTGACTTGGGCCTCACAACTGTGATTTAGAGCTGCGAGGCCCAAGGCCTCGAAATCATGTGCGTGCACCTCTAGAAATATTAAGTGCAGGAACGCACTTCCATGGGCCTCACCACACTGCCATGACTTCGTGCGAGGCACAAGGAAAGGGGCCTCACCCCCTTGGCCTTGCAGCTCTACACCATAAGTAGGATGCTCAGGGAACAAAGCGCCTCTCCCAGGCTAATCACGTCCTGTGATTGGGGATCCAGTCTCATGCTGCCCACACAAAGGCCCTTCAGTACACCCTAAATCCCACCCTTTTAACCCTTCAAACGACAAGCGCCTCTTTTTCAGCCCTTGATGAGCTGTGAAAGAGGTGCTTGTGGACAGCAGACAGGGACGCAGTGCAGCACATGAAGGGGTCCCGTGCAAGGCGACTTCAGTAGAGCCTTCAGCTACCAGGAAGCAAACAGCCTTAAATGAGTGCATGAAACGTATTCCAAGGACCTGTACTGAGGGTATGCCCTGTAAGGTTATTTCAAAGGGCTTTCAAGCCAGGACTGTGACACACTTTTACTGTTGTAAAGGTAATGCACAGGCCCACTGTAATTATGCAGCAGAGGACAGCCACATTGTGCGGCAGAGTTCACTAAATTATGTGGTAAAAAATGTATGCAGTGTAATGCAGTATATTTGATCATAGTATTACTTAATTCTCTCTTTTTACACTTGTTAACAATGTCATTGCATAGTCTGCCGCTCATTAGTATCTATTTAACACCGAAATAAGAAAACAATAGGTGACCAGTGAACCTTTGAAATGGACCTTTCATTGCATGGCAACAC